>NC_082722.1:77625681-77788181 GCF_030144855.1 Hypanus sabinus
CCATCCTTGCTGGAATGAAAGGTTGAACATATGAGGAGCCTTTGATTTCTCTGGGACTGCACATGATAAAATTCAGAAGGATGAGGGGGGATGTTATTAAAACAAACTAGATGCTGAAAGGCCTTCTCACCTTAAATGCATGCCCTCTAGAATGAGACATTTCGATACTTGGAAAATGGTACTGGCTGTCTAGACTATCTATGCCCCTCATGACCTTATACGTCACTCCAGAAAAAAAAACAAGTTTGTCTAACCTCTCATTAAAGCTCATGCCCTCTAATCCAGGCAATATCCTGATAAAACTGTTCTTCATCCTTTCCAAAGGTTTACCACCCTTCCTATGATGGGGCAACTAGAACTGAATCCAGTTGTGGCCTAACCAGAGTTTTATAAAGTTGCATCATACAGTAACTTCCATGTTCTTGAATTCAATGCATTGACTAAAGGTAATAAAGATAAGAAAGCCATATGTCTTCTTTACCACCCAAACAACCTGTGTAGCCACTTGCAGAGGTCTGTGGATTTAGATCCCAAGATCATTCTGCTCATCCACTCTGTTATGATTCTGCCACTAACACTGTACTGTCCCTTCATATTTGATCTTCCTAAGTGCCATACATCCCACTTTGCTCCATCTGCTATTTCTCTACTCATATCTGCAACTGATCTACAGTATCCTTCTGTAGCCTTCTACACCAACCACAATGCCATAAATGTTGCCTGACCTTCTACTCTATCCACCAATGCCACTAAAACTCATCATTTTGCAACTCCCCAGCTTACACAAAGGTTCCGTGCCCAAGAACTCTCCATTAGCAGTTTTTCCCTCCGTTGGCAGTAAGCTTTCAGTGTGGCAAAACAAGCAGACAGCAGAAATGTAACAACGTCACTCACTTGCGGTTCATTGCAACAGAGACAGTCAGAGAAGAGCCACCAGTAGAGGCTGTGAAATTAAAGCAAGACTTTTCTTTTTAATCAAACTATAGTTTAAACTCTTGGCTGTTTGCCTGCACAGATATTTTCATCATAAATTATTCAATATTATGTGAAACTCTGAAGGTTCTTCGACAAACATCCATAATCAAATACAACTGACCCGTTTGTTTTCATGGAAATATTGTTTGTTTGTACATATTTAGAATCAATGAGAGGATCTGGATAAAGTTGGAGCTCCAATCACAAATGAGAGAAAATCTGCAGATGCTGGAAATCCGAGCAACACACACAAAATGCTGGAGGAACTCAGCATGCCGGGCAGCATCAATGGGAAAGAGTTCAGTCGACGTTTCGAGACGAGACCCTTCAGCAGGACTGGAGAAAAAAATGAGGAGTCAGAGCTAGAAGGTAGGGGGAGAAGAGGAAGAAACACAAAGTGATCGGTGAAATTGGAGGGGGGAAGGGGTGAACTAAAGAGTTGGGAAGTTGATTGGTGAAAGAGGTACAGAGCTAAAGAAGGGGGAATCTAACAGGAGAGGACAGAAGGCCATGGAAGAAAGAAAAAGGGGGAGGAGCACCAGAGGGAGGCGATGGGCGGGCACGGAGATCAGGTGAGAGAGGGAAAGAGGATGGGAAATAGAGAAGTGGGAGGCATTACTGGGAGTTGGAAAAATCGATGTTCACGTCATCAGGTTGGAGACTACTCAGACAGAATATAAGGTACTCCTCCAAACTGAGTGTGGCCTCATCATGACAACAGAGCAGGTCAGGGATGGACATATCAGAATGGGAAGAGAATTTAAAATGGGTGGTCACTGGGAGATGCTTCTAAAGACCCGCTTTTTCTGGCAACGGTGTAGATGCTCTGCAATGCAGTCTCCCAATTTATGTCAGGTCTCAACGATATACAAGAGGCCACACTGGGAGCACCAGATATAATTGATGACCCCAAAAGAAGTGTCATCTGAGGTCCTGAATGGTAGTAATGAGGAGGTGTAGCACTTGTTCCACTTATGAGGATCAGTGCCAGGAGGGAGATCAATGGGGAGGGACGAATGGACAAGGAAGTCACATAGAGAGCAATCCCTGCAGAAAGCAGAAAGTTGGGGGGCGGAGTGGGGTAAGAAGTGCTTGAAGTGCTTGGTGGTGGGATCCCATTGGAGATGGCGGAAGTTCCAGAGAATTATGTGTTGGATATAGAGGCTGGTGGGGTGGTAGGTGAAGACAAGAGGAACCCTATTTCTGGTAGGGTGGCAGAAGGATGGGTACGAATAGACATGCGTGAAATGGAAGAGATGCAGTAGAGCGCCACATTGATGGTGGAGGAAGGAAAGATGTTTTCTTTGAAAAAGGAGGACATCTTCTTCATTCTAGAATGGAAAGCCTCATCCTGAGAGTGGATGCAGCAGAGACAGAGGAATCGAAGGGATGGCATTTTTATAAGTGACAGTGCGGGAAGAGTGGGAAGCTATCTCCGGAGATAGAGACAGAGAGATCGAGAAAGGGGAGGGAGGTGTCAGAAATGAACCAGGTAAATTTGAGGGGAGGGTGGAAGCTGGAGGCAAAATTGATGAAGTCAACAAGCTCCACATGGGTGCAGGAACCAATACCAATGCAGTTGTCATTGAAACAAAATGGACCGGACAAATTTAGGACCATTCTGGGTGCCAAACTGACCTTCTAGGTGAGGCAACACTTCACTTGTTAGTCTTTTGCTGTCATCTATTGTATCCGGTGCTCCCGTTGTGGCCTCTTGTATATCAGTAGACCCGATGCAGATTGGGAGACCACTTTGCTGATAACATACGCTCCATCCACCAAAATAGTCGGATCTCCCAGTGGCCATCCATTTTAGTTCCATTTCCTATTGCTTTTCCGACATGTCAGTTCATGGCCTCCTCTACTATCGCGATGAGGCCACACTCAGGTTGGAGGAGACACACCATATGTTCCATTTCGGTAGCCTCCAACTTGACGGCATGAACATCGGTTTCCCTAATTCCGTAATGCCCCCTCACTTCTCTATTCCTTATCCCATTTTCCCTCTCTCGCCTCCTCTCCTTGCCTGCCTATCACCTCCATCTGGTGCTCCTTCCCCTTTTTCTTTCTTCCATGGCATTTTGTCCTCTTCTGTTAAATTTCTCCTTCTCCGAGCCCTGTACCTCTTTCACCAAACAACTTCCCAGCTCTTTAATTCACACCTCCCGCTCACATTTTACCTATAACCTCTCCTCCCCTCCCCCCACCTTCCAGCTCTGACTCTTCATTTGATTTTCTCCAGTCCTGCTGAAAGGTCTCCGCCAGAAACGTCAAGGGTACTCTTTTCCTTAGATGCGACCTGGCCTGCTGAGTTCCTCCAGCAATTTGTGTGTCAAAGATGGAGTTCAATAAGACTGAGCGGTGTCAAAGGAAAGCAGCACCCATCATCAGGGACCCCCTGCACCCGGGTTACACCGACATGGAACACAATCACAGGAAGACAGCACCCCTCATCAGGGACCCCAACGACCCGGGTCACACCGACAAAGGACATTGTCACAGGAAGACAGCACCCATCATCAGGGACCCCCATCACCCGGGTCACACTGACATGGAACACAATCACAGGAAGACAGCACCCATCATCAGGGACCCCCACCACCCGGGTCACACCGACATGGAACACAATCACAGGAAGACAGCAACCATCATCAGGGACCCCCATCACCCGGGTCACACCGACATGGAACACAATCACAGGAAGACAGCACCCATCATCATGGACCCCAACGACCCGGGTCACACCGACAAAGGACATTGTCACAGGAAGACAGCACCCATCATCAGGGACCCCCACCACCCGGGTTACACCGACATGGAACACAATCACAGGAAGACAGCACCCCTCATCAGGGACCCCAACGACCCGGGTCACACCGACAAAGGACATTGTCACAGGAAGACAGCACCCATCATCAGGGACCCCCATCACCTGGGTCACACCGACATGGAACACAATCACAGGAAGACAGCACCCATCATCAGGGACACCCTGCACCCGGGTCACACCGACATGGAACACAATCACAGGAAGACAGCACCCATCATCAGGGACCCCAACGACCTGGGTCACACCGACATGGAACACAATCACAGGAAGACAGCACCCATCATCAGGGACTCCCATCACCCGGGTCACACCGACAAAGGACATTGTCACAGGAAGACAGCACCCATCATCAGGGACCCCCATCACCCGGGTCACACCGACGTGGAACACAATCACAGGAAGACAGCAACCATCATCAGGGACCCCCATCACCCGGGTCACACCGACATGGAACACAATTACAGGAAGACAGCACCCATCATCAGGGACCCCAACCACCCGGGTCACACCAACATGGAACACAATCACAGGAAGACAGCACCCATCATCAGGGACACCCTGCACCCGGGTCACACTGACAAAGGACATTGTCACAGGAAGACAGCACCCATCATCAGGGACCCCCACCACCCGGTCACACCGACAAAGGACATTGTCACAGGAAGACAGCACCCATCATCAGGGACCCCCACCACCTGGGTCACACCGACATGGAACACAATCACAGGAAGACAGCACCCATCATCAGGGACCCCAACGACCCGGGTCACACCGACATGGAACACAATCACAGGAAGACAGCACCCATCATCAGGGACCCCCATCACCCGGGTCACACCGACAAAGGATATTGTCACAGGAAGACAGCACCCCTCATCAGGGACACCCTGCACCCGGGTCACACCGACAAAGGACATTGTCACAGGAAGACAGCACCCATCATCAGGGACCCCCATCACCCGGGTCACACCGACATGGAACACAATTACAGGAAGACAGCACCCATCATCAGGGACACCCTGCACCCGGGTCACACCGACAAAGGACATTGTCACAGGAAGACAGCACCCATCATCAGGGACCCCCATCACCCGGGTCACACCGACATGGAACACAATTACAGGAAGACAGCACCCATCATCAGGGACCCCCACCACCCGGGTCACACCGACAAAGGACATTGTCACAGGAAGACAGCACCCCTCATCAGGGACACCCTGCACCCGGGTCACACCGACAAAGGACATTGTCACAGGAAGACAGCACCCATCATCAGGGACCCCCACCACCCGGGTCACACCGACAAAGGACATTGTCACAGGAAGACAGCACCCCTCATCAGGGACACCCTGCACCCGGGTCACACCGACAAAGGACATTGTCACAGGAAGACAGCACCCGTCATCAGGGACCCCCACCACCCGGGTTACACCGACATGGAACACAATCACAGGAAGACAGCACCCCTCATCAGGGACCCCAACGACCCGGGTCACACCGACAAAGGACATTGTCACAGGAAGACAGCACCCATCATCAGGGACCCCCATCACCTGGGTCACACCGACATGGAACACAATCACAGGAAGACAGCACCCATCATCAGGGACACCCTGCACCCGGGTCACACCGACATGGAACACAATCACAGGAAGACAGCACCCATCATCAGGGACACCCTGCACCCGGGTTACACCGACATGGAACACAATCACAGGAAGACAGCACCCCTCATCAGGGACCCCAACGACCCGGGTCACACCGACAAAGGACATTGTCACAGGAAGACAGCACCCATCATCAGGGA
Source organism: Hypanus sabinus (assembly GCF_030144855.1). NCBI lineage: Eukaryota > Metazoa > Chordata > Chondrichthyes > Myliobatiformes > Dasyatidae > Hypanus > Hypanus sabinus. The sequence goes on from NC_082722.1 coordinate 77,631,294, forward strand.
CCCCCATCACCTGGGTCACACCGACATGGAACACAATCACAGGAAGACAGCACCCATCATCAGGGACACCCTGCACCCGGGTCACACCGACATGGAACACAATCACAGGAAGACAGCACCCATCATCAGGGACACCCTGCACCCGGGTCACACCGACATGGAACACAATCACAGGAAGACAGCACCCATCATCAGGGACACCCTGCACCCGGGTTACACCGACATGGAACACAATCACAGGAAGACAGCACCCCTCATCAGGGACCCCAACGACCCGGGTCACACCGACAAAGGACATTGTCACAGGAAGACAGCACCCATCATCAGGGACCCCCATCACCTGGGTCACACCGACATGGAACACAATCACAGGAAGACAGCACCCATCATCAGGGACCCCAACGACCTGGGTCACACCGACATGGAACACAATCACAGGAAGACAGCACCCATCATCAGGGACACCCTGCACCCGGGTCACACCGACATGGAACACAATCACAGGAAGACAGCACCCATCATCAGGGACCCCAACGACCCGGGTCACACCGACATGGAACACAATTACAGGAAGACAGCACCCATCATCAGGGACCCCCACCACCCGGGTCACACCGACATGGAACACAGTCACATGAAGACAGTACCCATCATCAAGGACCCTCACCACCCGGGTCACACTGACATGGAACACAATCACAGGAAGACAGCACCCATCATCAGGGACACCCTGCACCCGGGTCACACCGACAAAGGACATTGTCACAGGAAGACAGTACCCATCATCAAGGACCCTCACCACCCGGGTCACACTGACATGGAACACAATCACAAGAAGACAGCACCCATCATCAGGGACCCCCATCACCCGGGTCACATGACATGGAACACAATCACAGGAAGACAGCACCCATCATCAGGGACCCCCATCACCCGGGTCACATGACATGGAACACAATCACAGGAAGACAGCACCCATCATCAGGGACCCCCATCACCCGGGTCACATGACATGGAACACAATCACAGGAAGACAGCACCCATCATCAGGGACCCCCATCACCCAGTGAGTCACGGGTAATGCCCTCCCCACCACTGAGCACATTTACATGGAGCATTGTCACAGAAACACAGCATCCAATATCCCGGATCCCCAGCATCCCAGCCATGCTCTGTTCCCACTGCTGCCATCAGGAAGATGGTACAGGAGCCTCAGGACTCACACCACCAGGTTCAGGTACAGTTATTACCCCTCAGCCATTAGGTTCTTGAACCAGAGGGGATAACTACACTCAGCTTTACTCACCCATCACTGAACTGTTTCTTCATGCTGTGGATTCACTTTCAATGACTCTTCATCGCAGGTTCTTGCTCGGCTTATCTATTTATTTATATATTTCCTTTCTTTTTGTATGTACAGTTTGCTGTCTTTGCACATTGGTTGTTTGTCCGTCCTATTGGATATTCTGTCATTGATTCTATTGTGCTTTTTGTTTTTACTGTGAATGCCTGCAAGAAAATTAATCTCTGGGTTATATATGGTAAAGTATATGTATTTTAATAATAAATTTACTTTGAATTTTGAACTTTCTACAATCTTTGGAGCTCTTTTGCACTGATTACCTTATAGAGCTGCTCCCCTTCATTAGCTCTCCTGTAAAGGGAAATAAATCTGTCCTATTTAGTCCATTTTATACACCTTGATTGTCTCCCCACAGCTTTCCAAATTCCAAGGAAATCATGCACAGTCTATGAAATGTTTACTACAATACCTGGAACCATTGTGGTAAGCCTCTGTACTCTCTTCAGTATAAACACCACGAACCTCTGCCTTTGTGCCTTGCAACAAAGGGCGCATCGTGAAATCTCACACTCAATGTTTCAAGTACAGCTTCTTCCCTCCACTATCAGATTCTGAACCATACATGAACCCCTCATTATCCACCTTTCAATTATTTATTCTGTAACCTATAATAATTTTTATCTCTTGCACAAAACAATGAACTTCATGACATTGTTTGGTGATAATGAATCTGATTCTGATTTAAGTATTTTATTGACTTGTCCCACTGCTGTTATGGACCTGCGCGTGTAGTGTACACTCCAATTTTCCTTTGTTCCTCAATAACTCTTGATATGCTCCAATTTATTACCAATTCCCTTGCCTTGTTTCACAGCCACCAAATCCATTACTCACATTTCCCTGAAATAAACACCATTTGCCACTTCTCTGTCCAATTGATTACATCATCTTCATGTAGTCTGAAGATTTCATCCTCGCTTCTAGTATTTGAATCATCTACAGAATTTTGTACGTCTCCTACATTTACATAGACAGTACAGCATATAACAGGCCCTTCAACCCACAACGACGTGGGTTTAACCTACACCAATATCAATCTAACCTCTCCCTCCCACATAGCCCTCTATATTTCTATCATCTATGTGCCAATGTAAGAATCTCCTAAATGTCCCCAATGTATCTCCTTCTCCCATCACCCCCTGCAGAGTCTTCCACATACCCATCAATCTCTTGTAAAATGCTAACCCCTTAAACCCACAAATATTTTTCTCCCAACACCTTAAAATTATGCCCCCTCATAGTAGCCATTTCCACTCTGGGAAAAAGTCTCTGGCTGGCCTCTCAATCTATGCCTCCTATCATATTGTGCATCTCCATCAATTCATCTGTCATCCTCCTTCACTCCAACGAGGAAAATCCTTAGTTCACTCAGCTTACCCTCTTAAGACACAGTCTCTAATCCAGGCAGCATCCCAGTGAATCTCCTCTGTACCCTGTCTAAAGTTTCAACATCCTCCCTATAATAAGGCGACACAGTATTCTAAGTGTGGTCTAACTAGGGTTTTATAGAGCTGCAAAATTTCCACACCGCTCTTGTACTGAATCCCTGACTAATGAAAGTCAACACACCATACACGTTCTCAACAACCCTATCATCTTGCACGATAACTTTGTGGGATCTTCATGCAGTTTGCAGATTTAGACACACTGGCATTTTCTGAATATTCTATAAACTTTTTTAAAATCATGCTTCCAACATTTAATTCTAAATCATTATTTCTCCTAAATTAAATATCACCTGAACTTCTCTTTTACTCCCCACCCCCCCAACCATCTCCTGCCACCAACCTTCAAACCAGAATCAAGTTAGTTACAGGTACTTCAGTTCCTTAAGGTTATTATTGGTAGTGGGGAATAAGCTCCCAACGGCGTGCACCTCAGATAACCTCTGACAACCAAGCCCAGCTCCTGGCCTTCACCTGTGGCTTAGCTACTGAGCCAGGTGGAACATTCTCTACTGACAGGAGAAGGGGCAAAGGTGGGACTGGAGCCTTAAAACCAGTCGCTCCAGGCAGGTGGGGCTTATCAGCAATGTTCCCTCTAATTTGTAATCATCAGTGTGTGCAAAAATCTTGTGCTGTGCAATTTTTTGCCCAGTGAGAACATGTCTTCAGTAAAAATAGTATAAATAAGGCAGTTCTAAAATCTGCAGACAAATCATCATAAGCTCCACGTTGTTAATACCGTCCACATCAGAAACTGGAAAAGGAAATGTGATTGTGTAAAATCGTTAAATAGACAGCACGCCAATGAGGTAGAGGATGGCAACCTTTTGTGTGCAGTTTAAGTATCTTTTGCACTAGTTGCAAAAGCTGTGTACACACACACATACGCCTTGGAGAGAACATTGCTCACCATCCGCGGTTGACAGCTCATCCTGGAGAAGGAGAACCCTGCTGCATTGTGACCGTACCCACTCATACGGAAGGCTTCAGGAGAAAACCGCAAGGAAAGCTCTGGAGCTGGAGACCCTAAGGTAGTCTCACATTGAGCACAATGCTGATTGGCAATTTCTGCAACGCTACTGCTGCCAAACTGTTTGAGTCTCTGTTGTTGCTTTGGGTTCATCAGAGCGAGCCTTCTGGATGGGCAACAGCTTGCTTTCCATATTGCACTGCCCTGGCTTGAGTATCTAGACAGCTAGGATGCAATATCCATGGTCGACTCTGACTGATGGAGGCCTCATGGTCACAACTCCTCACCCTCACAGGGTATTGTTCTGTAACTGAAGGAACACACCTACACCACTCACAACCAGTCTTCAGACCCTACATTTCTGAAGATAAAGCTTTCATCAAATCTATTTAACTGATTTGCTATTTATATATTGTCGATTTATTTTCCAACAGCCAGTATCTTTTCTCTAAGTTTGAAACCTGATGTAAGTCTATAAAATTATGAGAGAGAAATGATAGTCAGCTGGCATTGTTTTCCCCAGAGCAGAAATGTCATAGGGAATACAATTAGGGTGAGAGAGGGGAAACTTCAAAGAAGACATACGGTGCAAGTTTTTTTTTACAGAGTGGTGAGCACCTGAAATGTGCTGCTGTAATGGTGGGGGAGGAGGCTGCTATGACAGAGGCACTAAAGAAATCTGAGAGAGGCACAGGGAATGGGGAGATCTAGACCATGAACTGATTGTTCAATCAGTAGCCATCAGCTTAATTAGCTAAATTTATGGATTTATAGTGAATGCCTGCAGGAAATCTCAGGGTTGTATATGGTGACATATATGTACTTTGATAATGAATTCATTTGAACGTAGAACTTTAATTACTTCAGCACCACGTTGTGGGCTGAAGGGCTGATTCCTTTGTCGTACTGTTCTACAGTGTTTTTTTTCCACTGTCTGGGTGTCAAGATACATTGAAACAGTTGTGTTCGCTGCCTTCCAGCCAGATTATACCATACATAAGTACATCAAGACAGTAAAAAGCAAACAGAATGCAGAATATAGTGATACAGCTACAGAGAAAATGCAATACAGGTTGTCAGAGAGAGTTCAAGATCTACAATGAGGTAGAATGGGAGATCAAGAGTTCACCTTTTAGTGTTTGAGACATCCTTCATGAATCTGATAACAGGGAAAGAGAAGATGCCCTTGAGCCTAGTGGCAGGCACTTTCAAGATATTGTGTCCTCTATTTGATAGGCGAGAGAACAAGAGAGAATTGCCCAGGGTGAGAAGTGTCTTTGATTATATTGGCTGCTTCCCCTTAGTGATGGAAGCCATTTTCTTGAATAACTTCCTGTTTAGATTTAGATTTAGAGACTTACAGAACAGTAACAGGCCCAATTACACCCCATGTAGCCAATTAACCTATTAATCCATTTGTCTTTGGAATGAACATGTCCTCGATGGTAGGAAGGATTGTGTCCATGAAGGAGCTGGCTGGGCCTACAACTCTCTGCAGCCTCTGGTGATCCTGTAAACCTCCATAACCAGCCATGGTGCATCCAGTTAGAATGTTCTCCACTGGAAATTTGTAAGAGTCTTTGGTAACGTACCACAGCTCCTCAAATTCACGGTTATAATGGTAAGCTTGAGATGGCCTCTCATCAGCTCCCCGAAACTTTTGGGTGGTTATGTTTGGTTTTTGCAGTGTAGAGGAGGCCGCGTCACCAGCACTGAATGCAGTGGTGTAGAAGGCAACTACTAACCCGCTTCCCAGTACACTGGAACTGCACAGTACAGGCAGATGCCACAGGAAGTTGTCACCCAGGTCAACAAGGTAGTGCAAAGGTTCGTGTAACACTTTACAGTGATGAGAAGATCAGGGTTCAATTCCTGCTGTTGTCTGTGAAATCAGAATCAGGTTTAATAAAGTTGGTATTTGTCGTGAAAATAGTTGTTTTTGTGGCAGCAATACAATGCATTACATTATAATGAAATATCTGAATTACAGTAATTATATAATTGTCATACTGTCGTAGAAAACTATAGCACAGAAACAGATCCTTCAGCCCATCTAATCCATGCTGAACCATTGAATCTGCCTACTTCCATCAACCTGTAATGGGACTATATCCCTCTATACCCCGACCATCCATGTTCCTATCCAAAGTTCTCTTAAACACTCTTCACCTTTCACTCTTAACCCATAATCTCTGGTTATAGTCCCAGCCAACCTCAGTGGAAAAAGCCTGCTTGTATTTACCCTATCTATACCCCTCAAAATATTGCATACCTCTATCAAATCTCCTCGCATCCCCTACATTCCAAGGAATAAAGTCCTGACCTATACAGTCTTTTAATGTAACTCAGGTCCTCCAGACCCTGCAACTTCCTCGTAAGTTTTCTCTTCCTGATGGTAGCAATGAGAAGAGGGCACGTCCTGGGTGATGGGGGTCTTTAATGATGGATGCTGCCTTTTTGAGGCATCACTCCTTGAAGATGTCCAGGGTGCTATGGAGGCTAGTGCCCATGATGGAACTGACTAAGTTCACAACCTTCTGCAGCTTCTTTTGATCCTGTGCAGTAGCCCCGTCAGACCCTCCCATACCAGACGGTCACGCAGCCAGTCAGAATGCTCACCACGGCACAGCTGGAGAAATTTACTAGTGTCTTTGGTGACCTGCCAAATCTCCTCAAACTTCAAAGAAAGTATAGCTACCTCCTTTGTAACTGTATTGATCTGTTGCGCCCAAGATAGATCCTCAGAGATATTAACTCCCATAAATCGGAAATTGCTCACTCTCTCTCTACTTCTGATCCCCCTAAGAGATGTGTGTGTTCCCTCGTCTTACCCTTTCTGAAGGACTATGAAAGTTCTCCCCATGACAGCATGGGTTTCCTCCGGGTGTTCTGGTTTCCAAATGATGAACAGGTTAGGGCTAATAAGTTATGGGAATGCTCTGTTAGCACCAGAACTGTGGTAATACTTGCAAACTCTCCCCAGCACATCCTCTGACTGGGTTGGTTGTCAATGTAAATGATGCATATCTCTGTATGTTTTGTACATGTGACAAATAAAACTGATCTCTTTAACCTCTTTAAAATAAGATAAATTACACTGGGGCAATCAAAAATAATTATCACAGTGAGAAGATAAACATATCATCCATGGTTTTCATAGTGATGTCTGTGAGGACTTTCTATTTTCCTGTATTGGCGTGTTTGTAGGTTAGGGCAGTAGCCACAATAGTACTGTACTCACCTGAGATGCAATCTGTATAATGTGAAATCAAAAGTTCAAATATGTAAAATCAACTCTATGCTTTGGAACAGTCGAGAATGATATTTATTTTCTCAGTGTTGGATCTCAAAGCACCAGATTTCCCCTTAGGAAGAGTGTTAGGTTGGAGCTTCATGTGTTCAGCACCTGCTTGCTTGGTTTCACTGATCTCCAGTTCACATTCCCATGTCTGAATGAGTTCCTGGCATCAAATGCAGGCAGAAGCTCTCTAAACACACTCCTTACCAGAGTCTCAGACGCTTCTCCACAGACACTAGAATAACTTCAGTTTTCATTGCCTCGGGCTCGAACTCAGAGATTTAATTGCGTATTTCTATTTACTTTGCAGAATTATATATTAAGATTTACTATTATCTGGAATCAAACATAATAAACACCACAAGAGATTCTACAGATGTTGGAGGAACTCAGCAGGTCAGGCAGATCTATGGAGGTGAATAAATAGTAGTTTTTTTGGGTCAAGATGATTGGTCAGGACTCAGTGACCACTTCAGCACTTTAGAAAATTTGTTTAGATGTTTTTTGACCTCAGTAACTGTTCAGATATTGGAATATCAATGAAAAACTTACAATTAATCACACCGAGCAAGCCTTGCCATCTAAATCAAGGAGCCTATTCAAAGTCAAAGTAAATTTATCATCAAAGCATGTATGTACGTTCTTGGAGGATCATCACCTTGTCCCAGTGGAGAGGCTTGTGAGTTCCTGAGATCCGGAAAACGATGCTGTCCGGAGCTTAGCTCCTGGTAGGGTCACCCAGTGTGGTAAGCTCAAGGGGGAGGTCCCAGACAAAGAGCGATCCGAGCAAGACCTCAACAGCGGAGTTGACGGAAGATGATGACACGTCACAATAGCAATGAAGGTAGAGGAAGGCTGCAACGGTGAAGGCTGCCCAATCTTGTACGCCATGTCACTGGACCCTGACCCTGATCTGTCAAGGACTGTGTGGTGGCTGCCCATGCATCAACTTCCCACATTAAACAAAGTCACACACAGGCATTCTCCATTAAGGAAAATAACCCCTTGGGAGAACATCATACCTGACTTGAGCGATCACGCCCATATCATACACAACTTCAAGGTTCATTTTCTTGCAGAAATTTACAGGAAAAATAGAAATACAGAAAACTATACATAAACACATACTGACAAACAATCGATGTACAAAAGAGGACAAATTGTGAAGCGAGAAGAGAACATGGCCTGGATAGCGGGAGATGGCAGTGCTCCATGTAAATGTGTTCAATTATGGGGAGGGCTTTGCCTGTGATGGACTGGGCTGTGTCCACCATTTTCTGCAGACTTTTCCTTCCTGGGCATTGGAGTTTCCACATCAGACCAGTCAGTATACTCTCCACTATGCAGTTATAAAAGTTTATCAAAGTTTTAGGCAACATACCAAATCTAGGCAAGTTTCTAAGAAACTAAAGGCACCATGGTGCCTTCTACGTGGTGGCACTTACATGCTGGTTCCAGGCCGGATCCTCTGATAATGATAATGACCAGGAGTTCAAAGTTACTCACTATCTCCATCTCCACTCCCCTAATGAGAACTGGCTCATGGACTTCCAGATGCAATGTACTATCAAGTTCCAAATTCCACATGGATTCAATATGTGCTTCTGCTGTACAGGCCAGATTATGAAACGTAACTGTCCAACCCCTCTGTTCAGTAACCTCTGCAGAGTCCAAGGGTGGAACAAGATGAGGGAAAGCTAAATCTGATCTCCAGCATCTTCCATACATCTGTGATACTGTCTATAAGCTTGCAAGCCTAGAATTCTTGACAATGGAGTGAATGAGGAGGAGAGGTGACTTGACAGAAGTGTACAAGATGATAAGTAGCATAGAGTGCAGGTCAGACACCTTTTCCCAGGGTAGAAATGGCTAATATGAAGGGGCGTAAATGGAGGAAAGCAGAGAGCAGATGTCAGAGATAAGTTTGTTGCTCAGAGAGTTGTGGGTTTGTGGAATACACTCTCAGGACTGGTGGAAGAGACAGTTACTAACGGGACATTTCAGATTCATGTCCCATGTTCTATGACAATGGTGGGTTATGTGGGAGGGGAGGGTTAGATTGATCTTGGAGTAGGCTAAAGGGACAGCACAACATTGTGGGCTGAAGGGCCACAAGATACTGTACAGATCTATGCTTTAGTTCTCCACAGAATCCATAGTTAAAAGCAGCTCAGCCTAGCCCCAAACCCCCTCAGCTCTATCTGGGAGCAAAGTTGTTTCTGGAGCCTCAGCCAATCCGGATGGTAAAGGTGAGACAAGACTTGAGGGAGATGGTTGTGAAGGAATAAATCTGCCGTGAGTTGTTTTTATTTATTTTGATTAAGTTTCAAGGTTTCAAAGGTACATTTAATGTCAGGGAACTGTATACAATATACATCCTGAAATGCTTTTTCTTCGCAACCATGAAAACAGAAGAGTGCCCCCAAAGAATGAATGACAGATAAATGTTAGAACTGCAAAGTACCCCCTCAGCTCCCCTCCTTCCCGCACGTAAGTGACAGCAAGCAACGATCCCCCTCACCTCACCAGCAAAAAAAGCATCAGCACCCGCCACCAAACACTCAAGCATGTAGCAAGGGCGACAGCAAAGACGTAGACTTGCAGTACTCCAAAAACTACATGTTCACCCAATATTCAACATACCACAGGCTCTCTCTCTCCCTAATAAGGGAGAAAGAGATGTCTCCGTCTCACAGCAAGAGGGGAGACATAACAAACAACTCACCGGTTTACGATGTGAAAAGTCCATTGTGTTGCTTCTTCCAAGCTCAGTACCCAAAGATCTGGATCACTGGGATCTCTTTTGGGCAGAAATGACCTGTATTTAAAGGACGGTTGCACTTGAATCCCAGGGGACCAATATCCTGGTGGTGAGATTTGCTAAGGCTACTGGGGAGAGTTTAAACTAGGATTGTTGGGGGGTGGGAACCAAACTGAAGAGATGGACGAAGAAGCGATTGGCTCACAAATAGAGAAAGCTTGAAGACAGTGTAAGAGGGTGGATAGGCAGGTGATAGAGAAGGAACATGCTCAGACCTATGGATTGAAATGTGTCGATTTTAATGCAAGGAGTATTATGAACAAAGCGGATGAGCTTAGAGTGTGGATCAGTACTTGGAGCTATGACATTGTGGCCATTACAGAGACTTGGATGGTGCAGGGGCAGGAATGTTTACTTTGAGTGCCAGGCTTTAGATGTTTCAAAAAGGACAGGGAAGGAGGCAAAAGAGGTGGGGGTGTTACTGTTGATCGGTGATAGTGTCATGGCCGTAGAAAAGGAGGACGTCATGGAGGGATTGTCTATGGAGTCTCAGTGGGTGGAAGTTAGAAACAGGAAGGCGTCTCCTGAGTGTTTTTTATAGACCACCCAATAGCAACAGGGACATCGAGGAGCAGATAGGGAAACAGATCCCGGAAAGGTGTAATAATAACAGAGTTGTCATGATGGGAGATTTTAATTTCCCAAATATCGATTGGCATCTCCCTAGAGTGAGGGGTTCAGATGGGGTGGAGTTTGTTAGGTGTGTACAGGAAGGTTTCTTGACACAATATATAATATATAATATTGTGTCAATAAACATTTGACACAATTGGGTCCTTGACACAATATATACAAGAGGAGACCCTGTACTTGATTTAGTATTGGGAAATGAGTATTGTCAAATCTCTCAGTGGGAGTGCATTTTGGAGATAGTGATCACAATTCTATCTCCTTTACCATAGCATTGGAGAGGGATAGGAACAGACAATTCAGGGAAATCTTTAATTGGAGTAAGGAGAAATATGAACCTATCAGGCAGGAACTTGGAAGCATAAATTGGGAACAGATGTTCTCAAGGAAATGTACAGAAGAAATGCGGCAAATATTCAGGGGATATTTGTGTGGAGTTCTGCATAGGTACGTTCCAATGAGACAGGGAAAGGTACAGAAATCATGGTGTACAAAGGCCATTGTAAATCTAGTCAAGAAGGAAAGAAGAACTTACGAAAGGTTCAAAAAGCTAGGTAATGATAGAGAGCTAGAAGATTATAAGGCTAGCAGGAAGGAGCTCCAGAAAGAAATTAAGAGAGCCAGAAGGGGCCATGATAAGGCTTTGGCAGACAGAATTAAGGAAAACCCCAAGACATTCTACAAGTATGTTAAAAGCAAGAGGATAAGATGTGAGAGAATAGGACCAATCAAGTGTGGCAGTGCAAAAATGTGTATGGAACCGGAGGAGATAGGAGAGGTACTTAATGAGTACTTTGCTCCAGTATTCACTATGGAAGAGGATCTTGGCGATTTTAGGGATGACTTACAGCAGACTGAAAAGCTTGAGCATGTGGATATTAAGAAAGAGGATGTGCTGGAGCTTTTGGAAAGCATCAAGTTGGTTAAGTCACCAGGACCGGATAAGATATAGCCCAGGCTACTGTGGGAGGCAAGGGAGGAGATTGCTGAGTCTTTGCCGATGACTATTGCATCATCAGTGGGGATGGGAGATGTTCCAGAAGATTGGAGGATTGTGGATGTTGTTCCATTATTCAAGAAAGGGAGTAGAGATAGCCCAGGAAATTAAAGGCCAGTGAGTCTTATTTCAGTGGTTCGTAAGTTGATGGAGAAGATGCTGAGAGGCAGGATTTAGAACATTTGGAGAGGCATAATATGGTTATGAATAGTCAGCATGTCTTTGTGAAAGACAGGTTATGCCTTAGGAGCCTGATTGAATTTTTTGAGGATGCGACTAAACACATTGATGAAGGTAGAATAGCAGATGTAGTGTATATGGATTTCAGCAAGGCATTTGACAAGGTACCCCATGCAAGGCCTATTGAGAAGGTAAGGAGGCATGGGATCCAAGGGGACATTGCTTTGTGGATCCAGAACTGGCTTGCCCACAGAAGGCAAAGAGTGGCTGTAGACGGGTCATGTTCTGCATGGAGGTTGGTGACCAGTGGTGAGCCTCAGGGATCTGTTATGGGACCCCTACACTTTGTGATTTTTATGAGTGATCTGGATGAAGAAGTGATGGGATGGGTTAGCAAATTTGCTGATGACACAAAGGTTGAGGTGTTGTGGATAGCGTGGAGGGCTGTCAGAGGTTACAGAGGGACATTGATAGGATGCAAAAATGGGCTGGGAAGTGGCAGATGGAGTTCAACCCAGATAAGTGTGAGGTGGTTCATTTTGGTAGGTCAAATATGATGACAGAATATAGTATTAATGTTAAGATTCTTGGCAGAGTGGAGGATCAGAGGGATCTTGGGGTCCGAGTCTATAGGACACTCAAAGCTGCTGCGCAGGTTGACTGTATGGTTAAGAAGGGATATGGTGTATTAGCTTCATCAGTCGTGGGATTGAGTTTAGGAGCCAATAGGTAATGTTGCAGCTATATATGACCCTAGTCAGACCCCACTTGGAGTACTGTGCTCAGTTCTGGTCACCTCACTATAGGAAGCATGTGGAAATCATAGAAAGGGTGTAGAGGAGATTTACAAGGATGTTGCCTGGATTGGGGAGCATGCCTTATAAGAATAGGTTGAATGAACTCGGCCTTTTCTCCTTGGAGTGATGGAGGATGAGAGGTGACCTGACAGAGGTATATAAGATGATGAGAGGCATTGATCATGTGGATAGTCAGAGGCTTTTTCCCAGGCTGAAATGGCTAGCACGAGAAGGCACAGTTTTAAGGTGCTGGGGAGTAGGTACAGAGGAGATGTCAGGGGTAAGTTTTTTACTCAGTGTGTGGTGAGAGCGTGGAATGGGCAGCCGGCAGCGGTGGTGGAGGCAGATACGATAGGGTCTTTTAAGAGACTCCTAGACAGGTAGACGAAGCTCAGAAAAATGGAGGGCTATGGGTGACCCTAGATAATTTCTCAGGCAAGGACATGTTCAGCACAGCTTTGTGGGCTGAAGGGCCTATATTGTGCTGTAGGTTTTCTGTGCTTCGATGTTTCTATCTCAGGTCTCTGGGAACACAGCCAAAGATCTTCCAGCTACCACAACACACAGGTCCGGGACACCGTCTCCAGAGCCCCAGGATATGATTAGGAATAGTCAGCACGGCATTCTGTAAGGCAGATCATACCTTACGAGCCTGATTGAACTTTTTGAGGATGTGACTAAACACATTGATGAAGGTAGAGCAGTAGATATAGTGTATATGGATTTCAGCAAGGCATTTGATAAGGACCCCATGCAAGGCTTATTGAGAAAGTAAGGAGGCATTGGGTCCAAGGGGACATTGCTTTGTGGATCCAGAACTGGCTTGCCCACAGAAGGCAAAGTGTGGCTGGAGACCGGTCATGTTCTGCATGGAGGGCCTGGGCCTTTAAAGGCGAGTCGAAGTCTTAGGCCGTAACCTTGGCATGTCAAATAATGGCCAATCATGTCACCCCGAGACCGGGTCCCATTCCCACAAAGAACCGAAGTCACTGTGTAACTCTAAACCCTGAAAGGGGAAAATAGAGATAGTAGTGATGGGAATAGAGCTGTTTCCGAAGGTGCGAGCAAAGGGGTCGCCGCTTAGCGCCAGTGGATGTGGAGACAATGTTTCCTATAGTGAGGGAGTCTAGGAGAGAGAGCACAGCATCAGAATAGAAGTAAGTCCCTTTAAAACAGAGATCAGGAGGATTTTGTTTTAGCCAGAGGGTGATGAATATGTGGAATTCATTGCCACAGACAGCTGTGGAGGCCAAGTTGTTGGGTATATTTAAAGTGAGGTTCTTGATTAATCAGCGCGTCAAAGGTTTTGTGGAGAAAGCAGGAGAATTGGGTTGAGAGGGATAATAAATCAGCCATGATGGAATAGTGGAGCAGGCTCAATGGCTTGAAGGTCTTATTGTCTAACCCACTCTCTGCACTATACCCGAGTTCTACATTTTGAGTTCTGATGAGGCAGGAACCACCTTGCCTGAGAGGGTTGGATTTACCAGGTGCTTTAGGAAGATGAGCTGGAAGAGGAATAATCTACATGGCTGCAGGAAGAGCATAAAGTGACAAATGTCAATGTTTGGAGAGCAAGCACAGGTGGACTGGGCCCAATTACCTCTTCTTGTGCCAACAAATCCTTCAGTACCGTGTATCTGTGAGAGATCATGTCAACAGCAGTGAAAGTCAAAGTGACGTGTTGGCAGAAAAGAGCTCAGATATTTATTTGCATTCCTGTGAGCTCTGGCTTTATTTTCACCCTCTCAAAATCTTCAATTAAGCAGCTCGAAGATAGATTCTCATAGATCAAACATCCCGTCCATCAATCAAGGGATTATCGCAAAACTCTCATGAAGCAATCAAGCGTGGAGATGGGTTCCCAGCCAACTTGCTATTCGAATTGAGCCGAAGGCGATGAAGGTCCATGATAATTGCTCACATCAGTGAGGGTTAATCACTTTTCGAAGCAATGAAGGACAGAAATGTTAGAAGGTTATGAGTAGAGCACTGAGTCCACGGCACATTGGTGTTTGAAACACTGTCTGTTTTTGTATCCTTCTTTTGTAAATTCTATTATATTTCCTTTTTCCTTGTAAATACCTGCAAGAAAATGAATTTCAAGATAGTATATGGTAACATAAATGCATTTTCATAAGAAACACACACAAAATGCTGGAGGGACTCAGCAGGTCAAGCAGCATCTATGGAAATAAATAGATAGTCAATGTTTCAGACCAAGACCTTTCTTCAGGACCGGAAAGGAAGAGGAAAGACACCAGAATAAAAGGTGGCAGGAAGGGAAGAAGAGCTAGAAGGTGATAGGTGAAGCCAAGTGGATGGGTAAAGTCAAGGGCTGGAAAGGGAGAAATCTGATACCAGAAGAGAGCGGACCATAGCAAAAAGGAAATACATATTTTATAATAGTTTACTTTGACTTTGATAAGTAAAGTGCAAATTCAGGCAACATCCTGCTGAATTTGCTCTGCACTGCAATCACTATGTTCCTTTCCCGTGATAACCAGAACTACAACCAATATTCCAAACGTGTCCGAACTGGCAACTTTGACCAGCAATTACTACATCTCTCCCTTGACACCCCACAGGTCAATAGTATTGCAGAAATAAAAAGGGGACTATTTTCAATGCTAAATCACGACAAGAATTTTATTTTAAGCAACACGCACAGAAAGGTGTAGGAACTCGGTAGGTCAGGCAACATCTATGGAAAAGAATAAACAGTTGAAGTTTTGGGCGTATCCTGAAGAAAGGCCTTGGCCCGAATCGCCGATTGTTTACTCTTTTCTATAGATGCTGCCTGACCTGCAGAGTTCCTCCAGTGTTTTCAGTGTGTTGCTTTGGATTTCCAGTATCTGCGGATTTCCATATGTTCTAGAGTTTAATTATTATTTATTTAGAGATACAGCATATCAACAAGTTCCTCCAGCCCAACAGGTTTGTGCTGCCAAATTACACACGTCTCCAGTTGACCTAAGCCATGCATCTTTGCACTGGGAGAAAAACGCACACTACGTGGGGAAAACGTACAAAGAGCAGCTGATTGAACCCAGGTCACTGGCACTGTAATAGCGTTACGCTAACCGTTACACCACTGTGCCGTTTCACCACTTTACACAGAAGAGTTCTTTGGGCAGAATAAAGAAGGGTTCAAACAGGCTCCGCTCACAATGGTATCACAGTGTATGAAGACCAGCCAACACTCAGGGTCTTACTACAAGGAACCAGAGCATCTCAGGGCTTCAGGTTTCTTTAGCTTAATATAAATTTACTTTTACAAATAAAATTAAAATTTAATCCATCTCAGACTTCACAGAGAAAGCTTGCGAGATGGAAGCCTGTGCTACAAGACACTGGGGAGGCCACGTTTGGACTCACCGTGCTCAGTTTTACTCACTCTGATGTAAGAAAAATGCCATTAATTAGGAAAGAGTAGAGAGCAGATTTATGAGGATGTTGTCAGGTCTCGAGAGGCTGAGTTAAGGAGAGAGGTTGAACAGATTGAGAATCTAATTAACCTTACCTGCCTTTTATTAATAAAATGCCCTCCAAGGTGCCAATCTGTGAAAATTGGCTTTTCAAAGATAAAGAAAGATTAACTATTAGCTTTATTTGTCACATGCGCATCAAAACAAAGTGAATGCATCATTCACATCAAATCAAATCAGCAAGACTTGTGCTCAGGGCCACCTCAGGGTCACCATGCTTTCAGTGCCAACTAAGCACACCCACACTTACAAACCCTAACCCTTACATCTTTGGAATGTGGGAGGAACCCAGAGGAACCTCACACAGCTGTGGGGAGAAGATTAGTACTCCGCAGAAATTGAACCCCAGTCACTGGTTCTGAATTAAGCTAAACACCACACTACAACGGTGCCCAAAGCTCCTGCTCTAATCCTCTATGCTTAGACCACTCATTCAGCCTCAGAATACCTCAGCCACTTCATAGCAAAGCTTCCCTCACCAAACCCCTTTCAAAACAGCAAGCCAGCTTCACCCAACCTTCATTTTATTGGCTGCTGATAATGGATTAGCCAATTGCCTATTAACTAACAATTAGTTGACAAGGCTTAATTCATTGCCACAGGCGGCGATGGAGGCGAAGTCTTTGGGTATATTTAAGGCAAAGGTTGATAGATTCTTAATTAGTCAGGGCATGATGGAATACAGGAGAGGTAAATGCTTCAACCATAGAAACATAAGAAATCTACAGCACAATACAGGCCTGTCAGCCCACACTGCTGTGCTGAGCATAGAAACATAGAAAACCTACAATACAGGCCCTTTGGTCCACAATGCTGTGCCGAACTTGTATTTACTATAGAAATTACCTAGGGTTACCCACAGCCTTCTATTTTTCTGAGCTCCATGTACCTGTCCAGGAGTCTCTTAAAAGACCCCATCTTATCTGCCTCCACCACTGTCACCAGCAGACCATTCCACACACTCATCAATCTCTGCGTAAAAAATTTACCCCTGACATCTCCTCTGTACCTGCTTTCAAGCACCTTAAAACTATGCCCCCTTATGTTAGCCATTTAATCCCTGGAGAAAAAGCCTCTGACTATCCACACAATCAACGCCTCTCATCATCTTATACACCTCTATCAGGTCACCTCTTATCCTCCGTCACTCCAAGGAGAAACGGCGGAGTTCACTCAACCTGTTCTCATAAGGTATGCTCTCCAATCCAGGCAACATCCTTGTAA
This sequence comes from Hypanus sabinus, assembly GCF_030144855.1. Lineage (NCBI taxonomy): Eukaryota > Metazoa > Chordata > Chondrichthyes > Myliobatiformes > Dasyatidae > Hypanus > Hypanus sabinus. The sequence goes on from NC_082722.1 coordinate 77,648,507, forward strand.
ATCTCCTCTACACCCTTTCTATAGTTTCCACATCCTTCCTGTAGTGAGGTGACCAGAACTGAGCAAGTACTCCAAGTGGGGTCTGACCAGGGTCCTATATAGCTGTAACATTACCTCTCGGCTCTTGATCTCAATCCCACGCTTGATGAAGGTCCTTTTCCATAGTGACAATGGAAGCAAAATATTCATTAAGTACCTCCGCTACCTCCTCCAGATCCATACACACTTTTCCACTGTCACACTTGATTGATCCTATTCACTCACGTCTTATCCTCTTGCTCTTCACCATGATGAAAAGATGGAGCAGTCTCGATGGGTGAAATGGTGACTTGATGGGCTGAATGGCCCATTTTTTGCTCTGATATCTTATGGTCTTAAGAGAAGGTCAGTTAATCCTCATAATTGTACCATATTCATCGAGATCATGGCCAGCTTGTTACCTGACTCACCATTTGCAAAGGCTCTTTCATATTCCTCGTTGATATACAAAACATGCAGTACAGTGCAGGATTAGGACCTTTGGCTCATCATGTCTGTGTTGTACATAATCCATATCCCTCCCCACTCCACAATTACAGAACATACCGAGTCTATGGCACTGAGTGAGGCAATATCCACTCCGGAGTTTGAGTTGCACATGAACCTCTCACCCTTCATCTCTTAACATATTCCTCTCTCCCCAGTCTACTTACCCAGCTTTCCCTGAAATCCATCAACCACTTCCTTATTTTTGTATTTTGCATAATTTCAAAAGGGGATTTCTCTCTCTCCCTCCATCTATTTCCATCTATCTATCTATCTCTATCTCTCAATCCCTATCTTTCTCCCTCTCTATCTCTCTCCTTCTATCTCTCCTTTATCTGTCTCTATCACTATCTGCCTCTATCTCCAGCTCTCAATATTTATCTTTCTTACTCTTTATCTATCTCTATATTTATTTATCTATCTCTCTCTGTCTCTTGCTATTCATCTCTCTCTCCATCTCTCCCCCCCCCCCCCTCCCTCTCTCTCTCTTAGGATCAGGGACCAATTCAGACTCTGCTTGTTTTGACTGTACATGGAATCCTCCTTTGGAAAGTCTTTCAGTGGAGAGGCAACACGCTAGAACATTTTAAGATGGAGTCATATGTGTTCTTAAAAAAAATAAAATGGCCTAAAACGGTTCCATTTCCCTACAGTGAGGATAGCCATGATTAAAAAGTTTTTCATTTCATGTTTCTCTTCATTGAGTCAGCATCACTAGTGGTAAATTTGCATATTGCATAAAGATTTCCCTTGTAGTTTTGGCATAAATTATTGGGTCCAGGCTGCATTTTAAATAACTTAAATCTTGCCAGAATGGATTTATGGGTTGCGAGAAAGGCCAAGTGCTAATTGGGTTGTTCGGGGAGATTAGATTTGTACCGATCTCCAGACCACTGTATTGAATCCAAATCACCGCATGCTTAGCAAGAATTCCCTAGAAGTGCATCCCTTTGTTTCTCTATTTGCACAGCCTTTGCTTCAGTATAGTCAAAGGTGAGCCATCTCTAACTAGTTGCATCACCATCTGGTACGGGGAGAAGAGAAGAGGGGGAGTGCACAGATTCGGAAAAAGTTGCAGAAAATTTTAAACAGCCAACTCCATCATGGGCACTAGCCTCCCCAACCTTCAAAAGACAATGCCTCAAAAAGGTTTTGTCCATCATTTAGGACCCCCATCGCCAAGGACGTGTCCTTTTCTCATTGTTGTCAGGGAGGAGGTGCAGGAGCCTGAAGAAACATACTCAACTATTTAGGACAGCTTTTCCTCCTCTGCCATCAGATTTCTGAATGGACAATGATCCATGAACATTACCTCAGTAATTTTTCCCTTTCTTTTTGCATTACTTATTTAATAATATTTTTCTTTTTTTAAGTATTCTTCTTATCGTAATTTATAGTATTTGTTCTTATGTATTGCAATGTACTGCTGCTGCATTACAAATTTCACGACATATGTCAGTGATATTAAACCTGATACTGATTCTGAGCAGAGCACGCAGTTAACTTTATGTTTTCTGTCTGCTTGTCCCATATATAGAAATTAGAGCCTCTTGTAGTTGCACAGAGCTGATGGCTCGATAGCAGCATATGACCCATTTACATATTAACACTGCCTCATTCCTTTGGGAGATGTATGTTAGTGCACTCAGCACTCTGTGACTGAGAATTCATCAGACAACAGGCAGAGATTGCAGGCTGTTTTCCTCGCCCCTCCCTGATCCAGGAGGATGTTTAATGCACTGATGCAACTCAAAGATTCTGTTACATACAAACTAATTGATATATGACTTTTGAACACACGTGATTCTGCAGATGCTGGTAAACTAGCGCAACTCACACAAAATGCTGGAGGAGCTCAGCAGGTCATGCAGCATGTATGGTAATGAATAAACAGTCGACGTTTCGGTCCTGATGAATGGTGTCAGCCCGAAAAAACAACAGTATATTCCTTTGTATAGATGCTGCTTGACCTGCTGTGTTTCTCCAGCATTTTGTGGATGTATACGAAATGAGGTGTATGTGGTGTCCAGGGAGGGATAACACCTCTAGTGAAGGGGCTTGTCGTGTCCATTCCGTAGCAGCTCAGTTACCTTTAGTCTCACTAGACAATAGACAATAGGTGCAGGAGTAGGCCATTTGGCCCTTCGAGCCAGCACCGCCATTCACTGTGATCATGGCTGATCATCCACAATCAGTACCCCGTTCCTGCCTTCTCCCCATATCCCTTAACTCCACTATCTTTAAGAGCTCTAACTAACTCTTTCTTGAAAGCATCCAGAGAATTGGCCTCCACTGTCTTCTGAGGCAGAGCATTCCACAGATCCACAACTCACTGGGTGAAGAAGTTTTTTCACCAGACAAGGTTTCTCCACCAGATAAGCAACTCTCACCTGTCGCTCCAAGTAGACGTTTGCTTCAACAGCAGCCATACCCTGGTGAGATAGGGAAATGCCCATCCTAGCACCTGAAGTCTGCTCCAGCAGACTGAGTGAATTAGATCCACAGTGAGATTTAACAGCCAGAAACACTGCACGGAGAGCAAAGGCCACAACAAGGCACAGGCATCACGGTCATCCACTATGACAAAGGAAGACCCCAGTTGTGACACTTGTTCGTACCACTGGACCCAGATTTCCGAGGTTGAGAGCATGCAACCACCCCAGTGCAAAGGCCTTCCCACTTGAAAACTCCCACACGGTTTTTCTGCCATCATCGGACGCGACGGATGACCACCTCCATGAATCGATGGAGTACAAATCAGTGGGATTATTTATTCAGTCACAGCCTTTTGAAACCCTGGTTCCTCTTGTCAGGTACCTTATTGGACTACACACCAATTAGTTTGGCAGTGTAACTAGATTTAATGAGAGGTATTACTGCACATTTCAATTGACATTTAAATTATAACTTGCAATAGAACTGTCTAGTACATTGCAAATTATAGCCCTGCAGAAGTCAAAGCAGTGATGATATAATCTAACAGGCGTGTCATTAGATTCGTTTGGACTTCAAATACTGATTTTCTTGTGCATTCTCAGGCACATAACCTGTTACACGAAGCATTATTTATAGAGCAGGGTTCTTCGCTCACCGGGGCCAATATTGTACTCATTAACACAGTGCTGGGAATTGGAGGCCTTTTCCAATTTGTTGATGTCAAGGCCAAGATATACACTCAGTGGCCACTTTATTAGGTACACCTGTACTCCTGCTCATTAAGGCAAATATCTAACCATTTAATCATGTGGCAGCAACTCAAGGCAGAAATACATGTAGACGTGGCCAAGAGGTTCAGTTGTTGTTCAAATCAAACATCAGAATAGGGAAGAAATGTGATCTAAGTGACTTTGACCATGGAATGATTGTTGGTGCCAGATGGGGTGGTTTGAGTATCTCAGAAACTGCTGATCTCCTGGGAATTTCACACACAACAGTCTCCAGAATTTGCAGTGAACAGTGCAAGGAACATAACACCCCACCTTGCGAGTGGCAGTTCTGTGGGCGCAAATGCCTTGTTAATGAGAGAGGTCAGAAGAGATTGGCCAGACTGGCTCAAGCTGACTATAACTGAAATGACCAGCTGTTACAACGATGTGGTGCAGAAGAGCATCTCTGAACCTTGAAGTGGACCGACCACTGCAGCAGAAAATCCTGAGCATACACTCAGTGGTTATTTTATTAGGTGTAGGACTATCACCTGTATCGAGATTTTGAGTATTTGATTTAATTCTTCATCAACATTGTCCTTAGAAGCACAACAGCTGTTGATTTGCTGTAAAGCATTGGTCAGACCACACTTGGGGTATTGAGAGTGTTTGGGCCCCTTGCTGTGCCTCTAACGACCAAGTCCAGTTCCTGGCCTTCACGTGTAGCTTAGCGACTAAGCCTGGCAACTGACAAGAAAAGGAGCAAAAACGTGTTACTGGTGCCCTAAAACCAGTCGCTTTGGGCAGATGGGGCTCATCAGCTGTGGTTGGCAGCTCATCAAGGAGAAAAAAACTCTGATCTCAAACCTCTGCTGGCTTGCGGGTCACCCACTTATGGAGAAAGGTTCGGGAGTAAACCCCAAGGAAAAATCAGGAGCAGGAGTCCCTAAGGATATCTTACGTTGACTTCAATGCTGACTGGCAACGCTTGTGATGCCGCTGATGCCAAACTGTATCAGTCCCTGCCATCCCTTTGGATTCATCAGCCGTGTGGAAAAGGGCAACATATCGTACTGCCCTGGCTTGCAAACCTGCTTGCGTATCATGTACACAGCTAAGGTGTAACACCCATCGTCGACCTCGACGGGTGGAGGGCCTCATTACAGAACCAGGGACGTGGGCTCAGTTCCCTCCGCTGTCTGTAAGGAGTTTGTATGTTCTCCCTCTGAGTGCCTATCACTGGCCAGCTGCAGCTCCTCCCTTTCCCACTACCGTTTATCCCACCCCTCTTCACTTTTTATTTTCGGTCCAGATGAGGGATCTCAACCCAAAACGTTGACTGTCCATTTCCCTCCACAAACACTGAGTTTCTCCAGATTCCAGCATCTCCTATGTCACCAGGACACATTGCGAGGCTTTGTTTGTGGTTTACAATGCTCACGAGATCCTTGGATTAATAAGAGGTGTACACTGTACAACCTTAACATCATTACCCAGGAGATGACCTGACTGGATGGCAAACAACCCACCACTGCCTGTGAGGAGTTTGTACTTTCTCCACTTGACCGCGTAGGTTTCCTCCCAGACTGCAGAAACGTATGGGTTAGCATTAGTGATCTGTGGGCATGTTATGTTATCGCTGACACTGTGGGCTGCCCCCGGCACATCTTCAGACTGTGTAGGTCGTTGATGCAAAGGACCCTTTCACGATATGTTTTGATGTACATGTGACAAATAAAGCTCATCTTTAATCTTTGATAGACGGTTAAAAAATTATGAGAGACATAGATGGAGGAGACAGTCAGTCATTTATCCCAGAGTGGATGTGTCAAATATTAGAGGGCTTGGCTTTAAGGTAAGAAGTGGAAAAGTTTAAAGGCAATGTGAGAGGCATATGTTTTTACATGAAGAGTGATAGGTGCCTGCAACTTGCTGCTGGGCTCACGGTGGCTGCAAAGTTCAAAGTAAACTTATTGTCAAAGTGCACAAGTCACTTCATTCAACACTGAAATTCGTTATCTTGTAGGCATAAACAGTAAATCCAAGAAATATAACCTAATCAGTGACAGACCACACCCAACAGGACGGACAAACAACCAGTGTGCAAAAGACAACAAACTGTGCAAATACAAAAGGAAAATCCATAATAAATGATTAAGTAATAAATATCAAGAACATACAAAAAGAAAAATAAATAAACAGATAAATAAATAAATAAGGGAATGAAGGAATACACAAATAAATAAATAGATAATATTGAGAACATAGGTTGTAGACTCCTTGAAAGTGAGTCCATAGATTGTGGGAACAGCTCAGTGATGGGGCAAGTGAAGTTACCCCACTGATGGTTGAGGGGCACTAACTGTTCCTGAACCTGGTGGTATGAGCCCTGAGGCTCCTGTACCTCCTTCCTGACGGCAGCAGCAAGAAGAGAGCATGGTCTGGGTGACGAGGATCCACCATCAGATACAATAGCAGCATTTAAGAGGGATTCAGACAGACAATAAATGTGCAGGGAATGGTGGGATGTACTGCACACCATGTGCGGGTAAATGGGATTAGTTTAAATTGGCGTCGTGGTCAGCACAAGATGGCCTGTTCCTGTGTTGTGCTGTGCTATATTCTGTGTCCTATATAACCCAAATCCTTTCACCCATTGATCACAATTAATCTGTTATTTTGCCTCTCGTAGGATCCGGATGATGTCAGCAGGATTTACAGTTAGAACATAAAACAGTAGCTCACAGTACGAGCACTTCGGCTCATGAAGTTGTACCAACCTTTTCATCTACTCTGTGATCAATCTAACCCATCCATCCTACACAGCCCTCTATTTTTTGTTTATCCATGTACCCATCTAAGAGTCTCTTAAATGTTTCCAAAGTATCTGCCCTTAGCACCACCCCCGGCAGTGTGTTCCATGCACCCACCACTCTCTGTGTAAAAAACCTACCTCTGACATCCCCTCCTATACCTTCCTCCAATCACCTGAAACTTACGTTCTTTTGTATTTGCCCTTTCCCCCTAATTAGAAGTGCTGGCTCTAGCAAGCTACCTATGCCTCTTATAATCTTGCACACCCCTATCAAGACATAGACTAGAGTCATTGAACACTGCATCTCAGAAAAAGACCCTTCGGCCCATCTAGTCCATGTATACCATTAATCTGCCTACTCCTGTCAACCTGCACATGGACCATAGCCCTCTGTATCCCTCCTATCCACACACCTATCCAAATTTCTCTTAAATATTAAAATAGAACCCATATCCACCACTTCCGCTGGCAGCCCATTCCACACTCTCACCACCCTCTGAGTGAAGAAGTTACCCCTCTTTGACAACCTTAATCCCTTCATTGTGGCACCACTATGACCACTTTGACGAAGTTGCATGAAAATAAACCTTATTTTGTTAAAATTCTTCTAAAAATTCTGAATAATTTAAGCAGTTTCTTGTATCTTCAGTGCTATGCGCCTATGACGCTGCAGCAATAAGCTTTTCATTGTGTTTGTGCAGACTTTCTTCTCACTGCTGCCATCAGGAAGTGATTTGTGGGTATGCTATGTTGTCGCTGACATTCGTGGTCTCTCTCAGGAGCCCCACCACCAGCTTCAGCAACAGCTATTACCCCTCAACTATTGAACCAGAGGGGATAACTTCACTTGCTCCATCACTGAACTATTCTCACAATCCATGGATTCGCTTTTAACGACGCTTCATCTCATGTTCTCAATATTTGTTGCTTATTTACTTATTATTATTGTTATTTATTTTTTCTCCGTTGATGCTAGTAAAATCTGACATACAGGCAGCCAAGCACATTCATTTCTCAATTTCTAGAAATTTTTGGAAAAAATAGGAGAAGAATTAGGCTATTTGCCCCATTGACTCCACTCCTCCATTCAATCAGGGCTGGTCATTTTTCCCTCTTCAACCCCACTCTCCGACCTTCTCCCCATAACCTTTGATGCCATGTCCAATCAAGAACCTATCAATCTCTGCTTTAAATACATCCAATGGCCTGGCCTCCACAGCTCCCTGTGGTAACAAATTCCACAAATTCACCACCCTCTGGCTAAAGATATTTCTCTGCATCTTTGTTTTAAATTGATGCCCCTCTATCCTGAGACTGTGCCCTCTTGTCCTAAACTCCCGCACCATGGGAAACATCCTTTCCACATCTATTCTGTCTGGACCTTTCAACATTCAGAAAGTTTCAATGAGATCCCCCCTCGTCCTTCAAAATTCTAGTGACTACGGACCCAGGCACTTCAAGCGATCCTTGTATGGTAACCCTTTCATTCCCGGAATTGTCATTGTGAACCTCCTCTGAACCCTCTCCAATGACAGCACAGCTTTTCTGAGATGAGGAGCCCAAAACTGTTCACAGTACTCAAAGTGAGGTCTCACCAGTGTCTTATAAAGCCTCAGCAACACATCCCTGCTCTTGTATTCTAGACCTCTTGAAATGAATGCTGACATTGCATTTACCTTCCTCACCACCAACTCAACCTGTAAATTAACCTTCACAGAGTTCTGCACAAGTCTCCCAAGTCCCTTTACATCTCAGATTTCTGGATATGCTCACTGTTTAGGAAAGAGTCTGCACACTTATTGCATGACCGTGCAATTTCCAAATTGTATTACAATTGCCACTCCCTTGCCCACTCTCCTAGTCTGTACAAGCCCTTTTACATCCTACCTGTTTCCTCAACACTACCTACCCTTCCACCAATCTTCATATCATCTGCAACAATGCTATCTATTGCATCACCTTAATCATTGATATACAGCATAAAAATTAGCAGTCCTAACATTGATCTCTGTGGAACATCACTAGTCACTGGAAGCCAATGAGAAAAAGATAATTTTATTCTCGCTTGCTGCCTCTTACCAATCAGCCAATACTCTAACAATGCCAGTAAATTTCCTGTAATACCATGAGCTCTTAATTTGCTAAGCAGCCTCATGTGTGGCACTTGTCAAAGGCTTCATGAAAATCCAAACATACAGCATCCACTGCATCCCCTTCATCTATCCGACTTGTAATCTCCTCAAAGAATTCCAGCAGGTTCATCAGGCAAGATTTTCCCTGACAGAAATCATGCTGACTTTGTCCTATCTTGTCCTGTGTCACCAATTATTCCATAATCCCATCCTTAACAATTGACTCCAACACCTTCCTAACCACTGAGTTCAGGCTATTTGGTCTATAATTTCCTTTCTGCTGCCTCCCTCCTTTCTTAAAGAGTGGAGTGGCATTTGCAATTTTCCAGTCCCCTGGCACCATGTCAGAGCCAACTGATTTTTGGAAGATCATTGCTAATGCCTCCACAATCTCTACCACTACCTCTTTCAGAACCCTAGAGTGCAAGTTATCTGATCCGGGTAACTTACGTACCCTTGGGACTTCCAGCTTTTTGAGCACATTCTCCTTTGTAATAGTAACTGCACTCATTTCTCTTCCTCACACCCTTCAACATCTGGCACACTGCTAGTGTCTTCCACAGTGAAGACTGATGCAAAATATTCAATTAACTCATCCGCTATCTCCTTGTCCCCTGTTATTATTTCTCTTGCCTCATTTTTCTAGCAGTCCTCTATCCACTCTCATCTTTCTTTTACATAGTGGATAATAAAAAGTTTTTACTATCCACTTTGATATTGTTTGTTAGCTTGCTTTCATATTTCATCTTTTCCCTCCCAATGAATCTTTTAGTTGCTGTCTGTAGGTTTTTAAAAGCTTTCCAATCCTCTATCTTTCCACTAATTTTTGCTTTGTTGTATGCCCTTTCTTTTGCTTTTACACTAGCTTTGACATCCCTTGTCAGCCATAATTGCACTATTTTGCCATTTGAATATTTCTTCATTTTTGGAATCCTGCCCCCCTCATTTTTCCCAGAAAGTTACACCATTGCTGCTCTGCTGTCATCCCTGACAACATCTCCTTCCAGTTTACTTTGACCAACTCCTCCCTCATGGACCACAGAGCACAGAACACCACAGCAGCATACAGATCCTTTGGCCCACAAAAGGACCTGTACGCCCTTTTACCTTGTACGACATTTTACCCTATCAATCTAAACATTCCCTCCCATGTAATCCTCCATTTTTCTTTCATCCATGTGCCTATCTTAGAGTTTCTTAAGTGTCCCGAATGTACCTGCCTCTGCCACCAACTCTGGTAGAGCGTTCCACCAACTTCTGTGTAAAGAAAATCGTACCTCTGAAACAAGCAGTCATCATTAACACTCATCCCACTGTCATTTCCTTTACTCCACTGAAATACGGCTTCATCAGACTTTACTTACTCCCTGTCAAATTTCAAGTTGAATTTAATCACATTGCGATCACTGTCTCCTCAGGGTTCTTTTACCTAAAGCTCTCTAATTGCCTCTTTTAGTCACACTTAGTATTGTGGCTTTCTGAAGATTTACACAGATATTGCCGTGTAGGCCTTTTTGCTTAGTCTTATTGTGTTGTGACTTTGGGATGATACCAGATGTAGATATTACTTTCGGGACCCTGTCATGTTCCATGGTCTTTCAATTTTCTCTTTTAATTCTGCATTCAGGTGTTTTTCAGTTACTGATTTCCATATGTTGCGTGTGTTTGGAATGGCTATATCTATTAAGGCGTTCTTCCTGCTTATCCTACAATATTATCTCCGGATGGTTATCATGGATTGTTCTATCTGTAATAACAGATCAATCTTAATATAATTTTCAGGACACTGATTCTAAAACTGGATCAGGTTGGTATTTATAGAAAGGAATGCAATCTTTTTCCTTCAAGAGGACCACAACTTTGTAGTGGTTTGGAGGTTTGTGTGCCTCAATGACATGGAGAGCTATGTTCATTAAAGTCAGGCCTTACGCTTTGGCTCTTGGTAGGGCCACCCATGACAAATAGATTAACGGGCAGAGCCCAGTCTAAGAGTGATCCACCAGTCCTCTAGGTTTGGGGATTCAGCTCAGGGCCAAAACCCTGACTAGTAAGATAAAATTGTTATGGAAACAGCAATGAAGAATCCTCTACACCTGAGTATGATGGTGTTCCTGAGACTCCCCCTGGGATTTAGACCATTAGACCAAAAGATATAGGAGCAGAAGTAGGCCATTCAGCCCATCGAGTCTGCTCCAGACTTCAATCATGGGCTGATCCAATTCTTCCAGTCATCCCCACTCCCCTGCCTTCTCCCCACACCTTTATTTGCATGGTTGACAGTAGAGAGAACCGAGAGGAATCTACTGACATGATGAAGAAAGCCCTGAGCACAAGACATGGAGGACCTTCGTTGCTACCCTGAATGCCAGCAGCTAACAGGCGGTAAGGAGTTTGGATTTTACAGCAAGATTTTGGTGAATGATGTTCACCATTTGAAAATGCCTGTGTAAGTAGTCAAATTGAGTTAATTTGCTGCAGGATTCTGCAATGTGTTATATTGTTTTTGGTTTCTCTTGGCATTTTCTACATTTATCATTTTGAATATGTTGCTCTTTTATTATGCCTGTTTGATATATTTTTTGTGTTAACCACTTGGTCGTCTATTGCCGCAGGAACCCCTCTGTTTCTGGGAAGAGGCCTCCAACTCTGGGCCAGGCATTCGATGCTTCCTTGTCAACATCTAGTCTGTTCAGATTGAGGGTGTGCCTTCAACAGATGTTCATGCTGTGCCATTGGTTAACTTTTTCTTCAATAGTGATAATTTCTTCATTTTTCTGTGTTGTGCTTTCATGTAATTTTGGTGGTGCATACTTCTTATCAGAATTGCACACGCTCGCATGATGTGCTGAATCCCTTTTTTCATTGATGAAACTATACCCTTAGAAGTTTTTTCTGACTGTGGTGTAAATTTTTTTATGTCTGTTATTTCTCTTCCTCATTCTGTCCTTGGTAATGTTCATCTGAGTGTGTCCGAGTATATATGGTGTTCTCTAAAATGTGTCATTTCATTTCTTATTTTTCTTTGTAAATTTTCCATATCAGTGTCAGACCAAGATGTTATGCCAAAAGAATATGTTAATATGGGTATCGCAAATCTGTTTATTGCCTTATATTTTTACCATTGAGCTCTATTTGGCAGATAGTCTTAAGCCTTGAAGTAAATTCTGTCAAAAGTTTTCCCTTTATCGCACTGATCTATTTTCTTTGCTTGTTGATATCCCAGATACTTATATGTTTCATATTCATCCATCAGTTGTATTGTATCCTGCTGCTCTGCTTTGTAATCAATTAGCTCTATTGCACCATTATTTATGTTTTACGTTCTGCACTTACCTAGTCCAAAGTTCATGTTTATATATTTAGAAAATAGTTCTACTATTTGAATTAATTTCTTTAAATTTACTGATGAAAGAGTGTACAATTTTAAATTGTCCATGTATAGAAGGTGTGTCAAAGTATAATTTGTTTGGGTGTCTCTGCTTTGAAATCCTACTTTTATCTGATGCAGTAAATTAGAGAGTGGGTTTAAAGCTAGACAAAGCCATGTTGGGCTTAGGGAGTCACTCTGGAAAATGCCTCATTATAGTCTGATAACAGTTGTTGTTCTCTTTTGGTTGTTAATAGATAGGGTGATTATAGTATGTGAATGCTTCATCAGATGCTGTAGGAATTTCACAAGTATTAGGTATAATTTATATATATTATATAAATTATGTAATATATGTCATTTATATATAAAAGTTATATATATTATAGTGTTGGCGCGTAGCCAAGTGGTTAAGGCCTTGGTCTAGTGATCCAAAGGTTGCTAGTTCAAGCCTCAGCTATGGCAGCGTGTTGTGTCCTTGAGCAAGGCACTGAACCACACATTGCTCTGCAATGACACCGGTGCCAAGCTGTATTGGCCCTTGACCTTCCCTTGGACAACATCAGTGGTGTAGAGAGGAAAGACTTGCATCATGGGCAACTGCCGGTCTCCCATACAACCTTGCCCAGGCCTGTGCCCTGGAAACTTTCCAAGGCGCAAATCCATGGTACGCGAGACTAACGGATGCCTATATATATTCATATTTTATATATATTAAGAACTTCTGCTACTCAGGAGATAATACTTATTTATTATTATTTTTATTTATTTTTTTCTCAGTTCAAGCTGATAAAATTTGAGGTAAGGGCACAGCCAAGCACACTCATTTGTCAATGGCGAGGAACTTTCAGACTATTCTAGTGGTGTTCAGCTTTCTGAAGATTTACATAGATATTACCGTGTAGCCTTAATTCTTTAATGCTATTGTGTAGTGCCTTTGGGTTGATACCAGTTGTAGATATTACTATTGGGACAATGTATACCCTGGTCATATTCCAAAGTCTATCAATTTCCTCTTTTAATGCAGCATAATTCTGATGTTTTTCTCTTATTGATTTCTGTAAGTTATGTGTGTTTGGAATGGCAATATCTATTAAATAAGTTGTTCTTGCTTATTTATCCTGTATTATTACATCTGAATGCTTATTATGGATCATCCTATTTGTAATAACTGATCAGTCATAATTTCTGGTATTCTGACTCTAAAACTGGATCAGACATGTATTTATAGTGAGGGATGATTTATTTTATGAGTTTGTATTTTAAAACAAGATTTAGATGAATGATATTTGCCACTTGATTGTGTAAGTAATCAGATTGAGTTAAACCCCTACAAGATCCTGTAATGTATTGGATTGTTTCTGGTTTTCCTTGGCATTTTCTACATTTATGTTCTTGAATTTGTAGGCCTTTTATTATGCATTTTTATAAATTTTTTTTGTGTTACCCACCTGGTCCTATATTGCCACAAGGAACCTTTCTGTTTCTGGGAAGAGGTCTCCTACTCTGATCCAGGGGTTCGACACTTCCTTGGTGACACCTAGCTTACTCAGATCATGGGATGTCTTCTGTGGAGGGTCGTGCTCTTCTATTGGTTAACTTTTTCTTCAATAGTGATGTCTTCATTTCTCTAGGTTGTGCCTTCATTTAAGTTTAGTGGTATATGCTTCTTATCAGAATTACATATGTTTGCATGGAATGCTGACTCCTGTTTTTGTTATGATTGTATATCCTTAGAAGTTTAATCTGACTGCTCTGTAGATTTTTAATGTCTGTTATTCCTCTTCCCTCTTCTCTCCTAGGTAGTGTTAGTCTAAGTGCATTCAAACGTACATATTTTTTTCTGAAATTTGTCATTTAATTTCTTATTTTTCTTTGTAAATTTTCTAAATCAGTTTCGGACCAAGATATTATGCCTAAAGAATATGTTAATATGGGTATAGTGAAAGTGTTTGCTGCCTTTGTTATATTTTTACCATTGAGCTCTGTTTGGCAGATTTTCTTACGCCTTGAAGTAAATTCTGTCAAAAGTTTTCCTTTTATCGCACTATGATCTATTTTCTTCCCTTGTTAATACCCCAGTTATTTATATGTTTCATATTCATCCATCAGCTGTGCTGTCACCTGCTCCTCTGTTTTGTATTCTACCAGCTCTATTGCTCCTTTCTTTATGTTTTACGTTCTGCACTTTTCTAGTCCAAAGTTCATGTTTATATCTTTCAAAAATAGTCCCACTATTTGAATTAATTGCTTTAGCTTAACTGATGAAGGAGCATATAATTTCAAATCATCCGCGTATAGAAGGTGTGATGAGGTATAGCACATTTAGTTGTTTCTGAGTTGATACACAAGTTTCATCCAATTCAGTAAATTAGAGAGTGGATTTAAAGCTAGAAAGAACTATAGTGGACTTAGAAAGTTGCTTTGGAAAATGTCTTGGTTTATCCTGATGACATAAACACAAGGAAATCTGCAGACGCTGGAAATTCAAGCAACACACACAAAATGCTGGTGGAACACAACAGGCCAGGCAGCATCTACAGGAAGAAGCACTGTCGATGTTTCGGGCCCAGACCCTTCGTCAGGATTAACTGAAAGAAAAGATAGTAAGAGATTTGAAAGTAGGATGGGGAGGGGGAAATCTGAAATGATAGGAGAAGGCAGGAGGGGTGGTGTGAAGTTAAGAGCTGGAAAAGTGATTGGCACAGGGGATACAGAGCTGGAGAAGGGAAAGGATCATGGACGGGAGGCCTAGGGAGAAAGAAACGGGGAAAGAAGCACCAGAGGGAGATGGAGAATGGGCAAAGAGTGATGGGCAGAAAGAGGAAAAAAAAGGGAGGGGTGAAATAAAAAAATCAGGGATGGGGTAAGAAGGGGAGGAGGGGCATTAACAGAGAAATCAATGTTCATGCCATCAGGTTGGAGGCTACCCAGACAGAATATGAGGTGTTGTTCCTCCAACCTGAGTGTGGGTTCATCTTGACAGTAGAGGAGGCCATGGATAGACATATCAGAATGGGAATAGGACGTGGAATTAAAAGGTGTGGCCATTGGGAGATCCTGCTTTCTCGGGCGGACAGAGCGTATATGATGATATTTTTGTTTTAACTACCTGGTTCTCCATTGCCACAAGGAACCCCTTTGTTTCTGGGAAGAGGTCTCCAACTGTGAATTCAATACTTCCTTGTCGACATCTGGTCTGCTTATATCGTGGGGGGATATTTATTATTATTATTATTATTATTATTATTATTATTATTATTATTATTATTATTACTACTACTACTACTTTTTAAAAATTTGTACAGTTTGTTGTCTTTTGCACATTGGTTGTCCGTCCTGTTGGTGCAATCTTTTATTGATTCTATTGTGGTTATTGGATTTATTGAGTATGCCCACAAGAAAATGATTCTCAAGGTTGTGTTTGGTGACAAATATATACATTGATAATAAATGTACTTTGAACTTTTGAACTTTAAATATATGCATATGACAATAAACTTGACTTTGATTTAGATTCAGATTTATTTATTACACATACATCAAATCATATAGTTAATGTCTCATTTGTTTCACATTTCTAAGTCCAAGATTGTGTATTACCTGCAGGATGATTGTATTCAGAAGCACGCTGCTGTCCTTGGAGATGGTAGAGGGTAGATGTACCACCATCAAGGACGTATACATATAGAAAGGTGCTGCAAAAGAGTCAGTAACATCATGGAGGATCCCACCCACCCTGTTCATGGACTGTTTGTTCCACTCCCATCAGAGAGGAGGCTACATAGCATCCACGTCAGGACCACCAGACTCAAAAACAGTTACTTTCCCCAAGCAGTGAGGCTGATCAACACCTCCGCCCACTAAGCCACCCCTCCACACCCCCAACCACCACTCCTTTATCATTTCCTACCTCTCACCTTATGTACAGACACTCCTGTGCCTAATGTCACTTACGGACACAATCGATCGATGTATATAAGCTATCTAATGTATTTATATTTATTGCATTTTTATTATTATTTTGTTCTTTATCTTTGTTTATCCGTTCTTTATTCTGTTCTTTATGGGTTTTTTTGTGCTGCATCAGATCTGAAGTAACAATTACTTTGTTTTCCTTTATGCTTGTGAACTGAAAATGCCATGAAACAATCTGGAAACTTGAATATTAAACAATCTTGGGTTTGGGAATATTTGGTTTCTGAGATTTTCTGCTTTAATCAGTGATGCTTAATAGGAACTCTCTAAGCTCTAAATCCTCAGTGAGAATGTCCCCCTCCACTGACGTTTGAAACGACTAAACAGTGCATGTATGACACCGTGTTTGTGCTTCTTCACATCTGCACATTCCCATTCAGAATTAATACGTCTATCAAATCACCCTGTAGTCTCATTGGCCCACTTACAACTTGGCTAAACTCACAATGTTAGTGAAGAAGGTACAAGAGCCTCAGGATTCACACCACCAGGTTCAGGTACAGCTACTACCCCTCAACCATCAGACTCTTGAGCCGAAGAGGAATAACTTCACTCAATTTCACTCGCCCCATCATTGAAGTGTCCTCACAACTGATGGGCTCATTTTCCAGGACTCTGCATCTCATGTTCTCGATATTTATTATTTATTTATTATTATTTCTTCTTTTTGTATTTGTGCTGTTTCTTGACTTCTGCTCTCTGGTTAAACACCCTAATTGGCTGGTCTTTCATTGATTTTGTTAATGGTTATTTTTCTACAGATTTATCGAGCATGACCACATGGTGACATAAATGCACTTCGATAATAAATTTTACGTGGAACTTTGAGTTGCAAAATGCTTTGAAATGTGCTAAGATCAGGACAATCTCTTTCTCTGCCACGATACCTTTTCCGTCACCATTTTTCGGAAAGCCTAACGGTCCATTCAAGTAAGACGACTCTTCAGCTCTGAGTGTGTTGTGGTCGTTTACCCTACCTGCTGCTCTCAGTGCAGTCTCCTCTACATCATGCCGATGTAAGGGCTACTTTGCTGGGTGGCCACCCATTTTAATTCTCTTTCCACTCCCATACCAACTTGTCCATCCATACCCTCCTCTACTGCCATGATGAGGCCACGCTCAATTTGGAGGAGTAAGGCATCATATTCTGAGTAACCTCCAACCTAATGGCATGAGCATTGATTTCTCCAGCTACAGGTAATTTCTTCCCCCCTCACCCCTTTCTCTTTTTAATTCTCCATTCTGGTTACCCTCTCAGCACTTCTCTTCTCCTTGCCTGCCCATCACCTCTCTATATTTACCAGGATGATGGCTGGATTTGAGAGCATGTCTCATGAGGTTAGGTTGAGCAATCTAGGCTTTTCTCTTTGGAGCAGAGGAGCATGCGAGGTTATTTGATAGATGATAACAGACGTAGACAGGGTGATTAGCCAGAGACATTTTCCCAGGGCAAAGTAGTGAATGTAAGAGGGCATTGTTTTATGGTGATTGGAGGGAAGTATGGTGGGGTGTCAGAGGTAGGTTTTTTCACACAGGGAGTGGTGGGTGCGCTAAATGCCTGCCAGACTGATGGTAGAGGCAGCTAGGGACATTTAAGAATCTGATTACTACTTTGCTTCAGACTTTACTAAGAAAAACACTAGCTCTATGCCAGAGGTCCATGCGTGTCAGGGAGTAGGAGTGAATGCTATTGCTGTTACAGACAAAAAAATGTGAGGCAAACTTAAAGGTCTTAAGGTGGATAAGTCACCTGAACCAGATGGACCACATCCCAGAGTCCTGAGAGAGGTTGCTGGAGAGATAGCAGATGCATTGGTCATGATCTTTCAAGCATCACTTGATTCTGGCATGGTCCTGGACGACTGGAAGATCTCAAATGTCACTCCACTCTTTAAGAAGGGAGGAAGACAAAAGAGAGAAAATACTAGTGCAGTTAGCCCAACCACAATGGTTGGAAAAATGTTGGAGTCTATTATTAAGGATGGGGTTTTGAGGTACTTGGACAGCAAAGATAAAATAAGTCAAAGTCAGCATGGTTTCTGTGAAGGGAAATCTTGCCTAATAAATCTGTTAGAGTTCTTCCAGGAATTAACAAGAAGGGTGGACAAAGGAGAGGCAGAGGACGTCATTTACTTAGATTTTCAGAAGGCGTTCGATAAGGTGCTTCACGTGAGTCTGCTTAACAAGATAAGATCCTATGGTGTTACAGGAAAGTTACTGGCATGGATACGGTAATGCAAGACGCAGTGAATGGGAATAAAGGGGGCCTTTTCTGGTTGGCTGCCAGTGACTAGGGGTGTTCCCAGGGATCAATATTGGGATCACTACTTCGCTCGTCAATTATTTAGATAGTGGAATTGATGGTTTTATGGCGACATTTGCAGATTATACAAAGATAGGTGGAGGGGTAAGTAGTGCTGAGGAAGCAATGTGATTGCAGCTGGACTTAGACAAATTGGATGGGCAAAAACGTGGCGGATGGAATATAGTGTTGGAAATGTATGACAAAGTATTTTGGTAAAAGGAACAATAGTGCAGACTGTTAGCTATATAGGGAGAAAATTCAAACATCATTCCTCATTGAGGTAACAATGAACAAGTCCTGACGAAGGGTCTCGGCCCGAAACGTTGACTGCTTCTTTCAACGGATGCTGCCCGACCTGCTGAGTTCATCCAGCTTTTTTATACGTTTTGATCATTCCTCATTGTTTGGGGAATCAAGGGATATGAAGAAAGGGCAGATGTATGGGGTTGAATGGGATCCTGTATCAGCCATGAGGAAATGGTGCAGTGGGCTCAATGGGCTGAATGGCCAAATTCTGCTCCTATATCTTATGGTCTTATGGGCGAAGGACCCATACTGTGTTGTAGTGTTCTATATTCTCTGTTTTGCTGCCCAATGTGTGGATCTACGGATGTCAGATTGGACACTTGGTCCTATGTTAATGGCACAGATGCAAAGACAAAGGGTGTTGTATCGAAATTGGCTGCAGTTCTAGATAGTGGGAAATGTGAGCTTTGGAGCATGTGTGGGTGTAGATGAGTTTAACGTAGCTTCATTGCAATTCATGGTAAATTGAACAGTGTTTGGTAGGAAGGAAGGGGCTGGGGGTGGGAGAAAGAGCAAGGAGGTGACACTTGGAGTTTTAGATGAGAAAGGAAAGACATCAGGATGCTTTTCAAGTGGTAAGAAATGTGTGCATGCATTTGTGTCGGGTGGGTGCTATATTTTGAGAGCAGAAATAAAGAAGGATAGTATGTCTGTGTGACAGCAAAGCACTTGTTAGTCCCTTTGGCTGGGGATTAGTAAACGTCTTGCTGAGATTGTACAGAGTGACCAGAGTGATGGTGAGACCTCAGTCTGTCAGTTTTCTCTCAGAAAGGTGGACAAATGGGTGGATAACTAGTGAATGAATATTTGAATGGATGGATGGGGGATGGAATGGACGGGCTGATGTATGAGTGAACAGCTGAATAATGGATGGATGGACAATGAATAGATGGGCGAATGAAAGGTTCAAAGATGAATAGATGGATGATCAATAGGTGTTATGATACACACCTGACTGTGCCAACTTCTGGGGTTTAAACTCTTTGACTCTCCAGAATAGGGATAGCTGGCATAGCCCCTTTAAAGATTCAGCATATGCCCTGCTAATTGGCACCCAGATTCACCTGAGCTGAAGTTCAGTGCTCAGTCATCAGCTCAGCTCTGGATTCTCATCTAGTGCCTTGTTTAGAATCTGTCCTTGTCTCGGTCTCATATCATGTCTCAATACCAGTCTCTGATCTGGGTCCTTACCGTCCTCGCCCAGGTCTCTGGTTACAATGGGTGGGCGTACAGTATGTAAGAGTATGAATGAATGGGAGAGTGGATGAGTTGACACATGATGGTTCAATGATGAAGAGATGGATGATAAATGGGTGAATAGGTGATTGGCTCAGTGGGTCCGTTTAATATCAGAGAATGCATACAGTATACAACTTGAAATCCTTGCTCATCACAGGCATCCATGAAAATCAAAACAGTGCCTTAAAGAAAGAATGGCAGTAGAACATTAGAGCCCTGAAGACCCCCCCATCTAGCAGCAACAAAGCATCAAACCTCCCCCCTCACCCACCCTCACTTATTTCAGCAGATGAATAGATGAATGGATGGGTAGGTAGAGGGGTGGAAGATTGGATAGACAGTGAGTGAATGTATGAATGGATGAACGAATGGGTGGATGTATGTATGGGTGGTTGATGAATGAGTGAATTGGCGGAATGAATGGATGGATTGACATATGGATAACTTGATCAAGAATGGTTCAATGGATGGATGTATGGGTGGGTGATGAATGAATGCATGGATGGGAAGATGGATGAGTATGCTGAATCTGTTATCAGTGCACCACAGACCCAATGGACTTTTCCAAGGAAGAGAGACTCATTCTCACAGGGGAATAAGCTGAAGTTCAGGTGAATGGGAGATGACCCATAGGGATGTACGACATTGAGAGAGATTGTCAAGATAGATGCACAAAAGGAAGTTTGGTATGGCTCAACTCTGGGCATGGACTTGAAATAGGTGATCTACCATAATATCTGAGATGAGGAGAAATTTCAGCACTTTACCTTGTAAATCTTGGGAAATTTCTCCCTAACATTGCTGATCATTGAGTACAAAGAAGGAAAACAATAACAGAATGCAGAACAAGATGGTAGAGCTATAGAGAGAGTGCAGTACAGGCGCACAGTAAGATGTAAGGTCACAATGAGGAAGATTGTGAGGTCAAGAGTTCATCTTGTCATAATACAGAACCATTCAATAGTCTGATAACAGGAGTGTAAGCTTCACAGTACCAGTGACCCGGGTTCAATTCCTGCCTCTGCCTCTAAGGAGTTTGTACATTCTCCCCGTGACTGCGTGGGTTTCCTCCAGGTGCTCCAGTTACCTCCCACAGTCCAAAGATGTACCAGATGGTAGGTTAATTGGTCACTGTAAATTTTCCCAGATTAGGTGAGGATTGAATCCGGTGATTGCTAGGTGATGTGGCTCAGAGGCCAGCAGGGCCTATTCCATGCTGTACCTCAATAAAATAATGGGGGGGGGGAGAATGAAGCAGTCCTTGAACCTGGTGGTGCACGTTTTTATGTTTTTGCATCTACTGCACAATGGGGGAGGGATAGAGAAGAGAGAATCACCAGAGTGGGAGGGGTTCATGATTATTTTATCTGCATTCCCAAGGCAGCAGCGAGATCAGCTGACTAAGTTGGGGGCAGTCTGAGAGTTTATAAGAGAAAGCAGTGTTACTATTATGTGGGCTCAGTGTGAGTGGGGCTTTGGTAAGGAGTGTTTATTGAGTCTTTGATTATGTTGGCTGCTCCATTTTAATGTCCTTACGAGGGTGGG
The DNA here is from genome assembly GCF_030144855.1 of Hypanus sabinus. NCBI lineage: Eukaryota > Metazoa > Chordata > Chondrichthyes > Myliobatiformes > Dasyatidae > Hypanus > Hypanus sabinus. The sequence goes on from NC_082722.1 coordinate 77,669,865, forward strand.
TTTTTTGTTGTACAATCTCAAGGTCACCATCTGATGCAGCACAGCTGCATTATCCTGCAAATATTGTTAGCGTCAGGGGAGGGCAGAAGTATAACCAGCAAAGCAAGAAAATAGGCCAACAATTCTCAGAAGGGATTCCAAGTAAATGGAATGCTTGGTTAAAGGAAACCCAGGGAGATTACATTCTTCAGGGAATCGTCTTCAGATGCAAGTAACTAAAATGCCTCAGGACTCCAAAACTGATATCCTGTGGGAGGAATATGACTGAGATTGATTGCATACAAGACTAGTGGCCCATGGGTTTCATGGGCAAAATTGAGTTAAAAGTCACTTAGGGGATGAGGAAATCTGGACACATACATTGTTTGTCCATCCTGTTGGGTACAGTCTTTCATTGATTCTATCGTGTTTATTAGATTTACTGAGCATGCCCACAGGAAAATGAATCTCAGGGTTGTATATGATGACATATATGTACCTTTGTAATAAATTTACTATGAACTTAAAGGTTTGAACTTTGAAATCTCCAGATCATCCACTTTCCCCTGCCTTTGCCCCTCTCCCCGAGTCCAAGGAGCCTAGTTGATATCCCGAGCCAAGGCATGGGGTTTGGAAGTGTGACAGAGCTGAAGTTGACGACTGATCATGATGAACCTTGAGAACCTGAAGTCCTTGAGTCCCACACTGTCAGGTTCAGGAACTGGAGTGGATAACTTCACTCACCTCAACCCTGAAGTGAATCCAGAACCTATAGACTAATTTTCAAGATCTCTACAATTCATGTTCTCAATATTTTTTTAACATTTTTATTATTTGCATAATTTACTTTCTTTTGCTAATTGATACTGTGTCAATCTCTGTTGTGGTTCCCTCTAAGCTGCATGTGTGACCGCGCAGGAACTGAAATGCTCCCACTGAAATGCACGTAGCCTTCGTAGCCACGCAGCTGGAATTGGACACAGCTAGAAAAGGTTTACTAAACACGAAAGTTATCATTATTGTACTCCATTTCTTTATACCCTTTCCTTTCAATTAATTTTTTGTAAGAAATCAATAAAAATATTGAAAAAGAATAAATTAAATCAAAAGAATGTGATTTTTCAATAGGATACCTAATACAAAAAAATAACATTTAAAGTCCCGCGCAGTCTTCAGGCAGTGTAAGAAGTTCCAGCTCAGAACAATGGATGGTCTGCGCAGCTGTAAAAAAGATTAGAGGAAACGTTCTTTATTATTTATAATTTTTCATAAGTTCTATTGTTTTTCTTTATTTTCCTTTAAAAGCCTGCAAGACAATAAATGTCAGGATTGTACATATACTGTATGTAGATTGGCTATAACTTTTTGATGCGATTGAACGTCAAATACCTGGGGAGTCTCATGGTGACAAATTCTCATAATTGGGCCAACATGGTAACATAATGTCTCGCAAAACACTAATACAGCACCTGCGACCCAAGTTCAATTCCCGCCGTTGTCTGTAAAGAGTTTATAGGTTGTCCCCATGGCTGTCTAGGTTTCCTCCCACAGGTCAGGGCTGGTGAGTTGTAGGCATGCTATGCTGGTGCTGGAAGCACGCCAGCTCTTGTGGGCCACAATCAGCATATCCTTGGACTGCGTGCAAATGAAATGCAATCAAATCAAGTTTAATTATCATTCAGACCATACATGGCTACAGTCACAAGACAGCGTTCCTCTGGAGAGATATATTTAAAATAGTGAGAGATAGAAAAAAAAACACACATAAGCATTGTTATGCAAGAAAATATGTGTATAGTCCAAGTGCCTGAGTGAGATGCAAGCTGATGGTACAGCTCTGGGCAATCCAGCCTGTCCTTCTGCGGTTCGAACACTGGAGGGCAGCACCGACGGGAGAAGCCAGCTCCCCACTCCATGCTACACAGACTTCAGCATCTTCTCACTTGGACTGCAGCAGCAGGCAAGTCCACTTAAGGCCTAGTCTTCACTACAACCGAGGCCACGCTGCTGCCTCATCGTCCAAACAAGGGAAACAGGCCTCTCACTTTATCAGTGTCCAACCGGGTCTTGTGATCACAAGAGAACTGTCCAAGACAGTCACTCACGGCTGCACTGCAGGCTGCTTTTCCACTCCACCTTCTACCTGATGGTAACAGTGAGAAAAGGGCATGCCCTGGGTGCTGGGGGTCCTTATTAATGGACGCTGCCTTTCTGAGACACCACTCCCTGAAGATGTCCTGGGTACTTTGTAGGCTAGTACCCAAGATGGAGCTGACTAGATTTACAACCGTCTGCAGCTTCAATCAGTGTTGAGGTAAGTGATATTATCCATCCTGGTTCATGAGTCTGGTGGTTGTAGGGTAATAACTGTTCCTAAACGTGGTAGAGTGGGACTTAAAGCTGCTGTACTGCCTGCCTGTTGGCAGCAGTGTGAAGAGAGCATGATCTCGATGGTGGGGTCCTTGGTGATGGATGTTGCTTTCATGTGGTAAATGTGCTTAATGGTGGGGAGGTCTTTGCCTTTGATGGATTGGGTATATCTACCATTTCCCTGAGACTTTTCCATTCCTGGGCATTTGTGTTTCCCTACTAGGCTGTGATGCAATTATTTCAGATACTCTCCACTGTGCATCTATAGCAGTTCATTAAAGTTTTTAGATGGCATGCCAAAGCAATATAAATTCCTGAAAAAGTAGAGGTCCTGCCATGCCTCTACATATAAAGCTCCTTAAATTGCATGTCTCCATGGATAATTAAACAGACAAATGGAAAGAGATTTCATGGCTTCAGTGTGTTTATCAGGACCTACCTTACATTATTCGATCACTTCGTAGGATCGTGTCCATAAGACGTAAGAACATAATTAAGTCTTTCGGCCTATGGAATATGCTCCACCATTCCATTATGGCTGATTTATTATCCCTCTTAATCCCATTCTCCTGCCTTCTCCACATAACCTGACTAATCAAGAACCTATCAACCTCCACTTTAAATATATCTAATGATTTGGCCTTCACAGCCACCTATGGTAATGAACTCCACAGATTCACCACCACCTGACTGAAGAAATTCTAACTCATTGCTGTTCTAAAGTCTGTGCCCTTGGGTCCTAGTCTCTCCCATTACTGGAAACATCCTTTCCATATCCACTCTGTTTAGGCCTTTCAATATTCGATAGGTTTCAATAAGATTCTCCCTCATTCTTCTAAGCTCCAGAGTCATCAAATGCTCCTCGAACATTCATGTTTTTATTCTCTGGGATCCTAGCCTGGTCTCTGTCACACAGTTTCCACGCCTACTGGGTCAGTTTTGAATTTAATCAGCCTGATCTATATCTTTTGCAAGGAATGCAGGATCTCTGGAAGCACATTAACATTTTCCAGACCTGTCACGCTGCGGCAAGACATCTGCTGTGCAGATGTGTGTTTCATTAAAAATTGTTATTTGTGCATTGACCTCTGACCTGTGCCTCAGGGTACCCAATAGCTATTAAACCAATGTTCAGGGTCAAAGGGCAGAAGTCAACAGGATGAGTATATAGCCATGCTTTCTTTAAACTAATGCTTTCCATAAATCCAGGGTTGCTTAAGTACCAGGTTCCCCTCTCCACAATAAGACCACAAGATAAAGGAGTAGAATTAGGCTATTCGATCTATCGAGTCTACTCCACCATTCTATCTCAGTAGAAACATTTTTTAACCACTTTATCCCATGATTTCCTTGAACCTCGTTACCCCTTTACCAACCAAGAGTAAGAACCTATTGATCTCTGCTTTAAATACATCCAAAGTCTTGAAATTTCTGTTGCCATTTTTCTTTGTGAACAGTCGGAATTCTTCTGACGTGTATTGTGGTCCATTGTTTCTCAATTTGTTTGGGTAGGCAACTTCTGCCAAAGACAGAGCGGCAACAGACTTTTCTGAAGTGATTGACTTAATGGGTATGACCTCCGACCACTTTGAATGAGCATCCACAGCAATCAGAAACATGGAGTCCATGAATAGCCCAGCAAAGTCAGTACGTACTCTTTGCCATGGTGATGATGGCCACCCCCATGAGGGGATGCATTTTGGATTAAGATTTTTGGATCATTAGGCTCTCTTCCAGGGAAGGTGGGGCCCGTACAGAAGGGACAGTTTACGCCTGAACTGGAAGGGGACTAATAAGCTAGTGCGAAGGTTTGTTAATGCTGCACGGTGGGGTTTAAACTAGAATTGCAGAGAGGTGGGAAACAGAGTGTCAGAACAGTTAGTGGAGAAAGGTTATGGAGGCAGACCTCAGACAAAGTCAGGGACTAAAAAGATTGAGCATGGTGCGACTCGTGTCGTAAGCTGCATATATTTCATTGCCGGAGGTATCACAGAAAAGGCAGATGAGCTCAGGGCATGAATCAGCACATGGATATTATGATGTTGTAGCCAATAGTGAGACTTGGCTGCAGGGGTGGGAAGGACTAGCAGCTCAATATTCCAGGGTTCTGGTGTTTTAGATGTGACAAGAGGGAAGGGATTAAAGGAGGAGGAGTGGCATTACTAGTCAGAGAAAATGTCACAGCAGTGCTCCATCAGGATAGATTGGAGAACTCGACTAATGATGCATTATAGGCGGAACTGAGAAATAAAAAAAGTGTATGACCACATGACTGGGGCTATATTACAGAGCATGCAAATGTCCTAGAGATTTAGAGGAACAAACTTGTAAAGAGATTGCAGACTATTCTAAGAAACATATGGTTGTTAAAGTTGGTGATCTTAATTTTCAAAATATTGACTGGGAATCCCGTACTAGGGACTAGAAGGGATAGAGCTTGTCAAACATGTTCAGGAAAGTTTCCTTCATCAGTATGTAGAAGTCCTAATGAGAGAGTGTGTGATACTGGATCAGCTATCAGGGAATGAGACAGGTAAGTGACAGAAGTCTGTGTAGAGAAACTCTTTGCATCTGGTAACCACAATGCCATTAGTTTCAAAGTAAATATACAAAAAGATAGGTCTGGTCCGTGAGTCGAGATTCTAATTTGGAAAAAAGGCCAATTTTGATGATACAAGAAATTATCTGACAAGTGTGGATTGGGACAGGCTGTTCTCTGCCAAAGCTGTACTTGGTAAGTGGGAGGCCCTCAAATGCAAAATTTTGACAGTACAAAATTTGTTTGTGTCTGGCAGAATAAAAGGTAAAACTTACAAGTGCAGGGAACCTTGCTTTTCAAGAAATATTCAGGCCCCGGTTAGGAGAAAAAGAAAATGCACAGCAGGTATAGGCAGGTAGGAACAAATGAGATACTGATATAAGGAATGCAAGAAAACATGTAAGGAGGAAATCAGGAGGGCTAAAGGAAGCCATAAATTGCTCAAGCAGACAGGTGAAAGAGAATCTTTAGGGATTCTACAGATATGTTAAGATCAAAAGGATTGCAAGGGATGAAATTGTTCCTCTGGAAGGCCAGTATGGTAATCCACGTGTGGAGCCAAAACAGACGGGGGAGATCTTAAATGAATTCTTTGTATCTGTATTTATTCAGGAGGTGGAGAGGAGTCCATTGGAATGAGGCAAGGTGGCATCCACTTCATGGAGCCCGAATAGATTGCAGTGGAGGGGTTTGGTACCCTGAGGGAAATCAGGGTGGATAAAACCCCAGCAGGAGACAACCTTCAGATGCTGCCAAGCAACACACAGAAAATGCTGGAAGAACTCAGCAGGCCAGGCCGCTGAGCGTGTTTTCCGTAGATACTGCCTGGTCTACTGAGTTCCTCCAGCATTCTGCTTGGATAACTCCCCAGGGCCTCAGAAAGTGTTCCCTCGGACCCTACAGGAGGCGAATGCTGCGGCCCTACCAGAGATGTTTAAACATCAGGAGAGGGACAAGAGAATTGGAGGATAGCCTATGTTGTGAGTGGAGTTAAGATGGTGTGAAGTGGCTGCCTCTTTGAGTTCGTCCGTAGAAACAGCAGTTCTGTCTTTAATGTCTCTCTTTTTTCCCTTTTCAATGTGTCTAGGGTTCTATCGAGGTCCCTGATCATCAACGGCACACAAAACTGCAGTTTTTCATAGCGGGTGAGTAGCTACTCCTGGAGCTGGCTGGCAATCTTCCAACATTCTCCAGGCGCAGATTGGAAGGTGACGCCTCTGGGGTCCAGCCTTGCATGGCCCTGTGGATGACCATTTCCAGGTCGGTGTTGCTGATGGAGGTGTCACGATTTTGCTGCAGTGAATGTATGGATGGAGGTCTCTGTAGCTGAACAATCATTCTCTCTCTCCCTCTCTCCCTCCCTCTTGATGTTCGGGAGAGTTTGCTGCTGATTCCCAAGTCAGAAAATCTGACGTAGCAGACTGACATCATAACAGCGATTGTTAGTCTTCCTTTTCACTGTGGAGATGGGAGACATCTCTCTGTCCCTTGTGAGAGAGAGAGAGAAAGAGAGCGCATGCGGCGTCTATAAGACCATAAAATACAGGAACTAAATTAGGCCATTTGGCCCATCGTCTGCTCCATCATTCCAATCATGGCTGATCCTTTTTTCCCCTCCTCAGTCCCACTCCCCAGCCTTCTCTCCATGACCTTTGATGCCATGGCCAATCAAGAACCTGTCAATCTCTGCCTTAAATACACCCAACAACCTGGCCCTCTACAGTTGCCTATGGTAACAAATTCCACAAATGCACCACCTCTAGCTAAAGAAGTTTCTCTGCATTTCTGTTTTAAATGAATGCCCCCCATCCTGAGGCTGTGCCCTCTTGTCCTAGACTCCCCCATCATGGGAAACATCCTTTCCATATCTACTCTGTCTCGGCCTTTCAATATTTGAAAGGATTCAATGAGATCCCCCCTCCCTCGTCCAGCGAGTATTGACCCAGAGCCATCAAACGTTCCTTTCGTTCCCAGAATCATCTTTGTGAACCTCCTCCCAACCCTCCCCAAATCCAGCACATCTTCTCTTCAATAAGGAGCCCAAAACTGTTCACAATAGGCAAGTGGAAGCTTCAGACACAACTTTCCCTTAAAAAACCATGCTGACTTTGTCCTGTGTCACCAAGTACTCCATAGCCTCATCCTTAACAAGTGGCTCTGACATCTTCCCAACCACTGAGGTCAGCTAAATGGTTTATAATTTTCATTCTGCTTCCTTACTCCTTTCTTAAAAAGTGGAGTGACATTTACAATTTTCCAGTCCTCCGGTACCATGTCAGAGTCCAATGATTTTTGAAAAATCATTACTAATGCCTCCACAATCTCTACTGTTACCTCTTTCAGCTTTTTGAGCACTTTCCCTCTTGTAATAGTAACTGTACTCACTTCTCTTCTCTCTCACCCTTCAACATCTGATGCACTGCTAGTGTCTTCCACAGTGAAGACTGATGCAAAATATTCAATTAGCTCATCTGCCAACTCCTTGTCCCTGGTACTATTTCTTTGGCCTCATTTTCTAGCAGTCCTATATTCACTCTCATCTCTTTTATTTTTTATATAGTTGAAAAAGCTTTTTCTTGATAGTGTTTTCTAACTTGCTTTCATATTTCATCCTTTCCCTCCTAATGATTCTTTTAGTTGCTTTCTGTAGATTTTTAAAAATTTCTCAATCCTCTATCTTCCTGCTAATTTTTGCTTTGATGAATGCCCTCTCTTTAGCTTTTGTTGGCCACAGTAATATTATTTTGGCATTTGAGTATTTCTTTGTTTTTGTAATACATCTATCCTGCATCTACCTCATTTTCTTGGAAATTCAAGCCATTGTTGTTCTGCTTTCATCCCTGCCAGCATCTCATTCTAATTTACTTTGGCCAAGTCCTCTCTCATACCACCGTAATATCCTTTGCTCCACTGGAATAAGCTACATCAGACTTTACTTTCTATCAAATTTCAAGCTGAACTCAATCATATTGTGAGCACTGTCTCCTAACAGTTTCTTTACCTTAAGCTCCCTAATTGCCCCCAGTTCATTACATAACACCCAATCCAAAATAGCTGATCCTCAATGGCAAACTGCTCTAAAAAGTAATCATGTAGGCATTCAACAAACTCACTCCCTTAAGTTGCATTACCAACCTGATTTCCCAATGGATCTACATATTGAAATCTTCCATGACTATCAAAACATTGCTCTTTCGACACGCCTTTTCTATTTCCTGTTGTAATCTGTAGTCCACACCCCAGCTACATTTTGGAGCCTTGTATATAACTGCCATCAGAGTCTTTTTCCCCTTGCAGTTTCTTAACTCAATCCACCAGTATTCAGCATCTTCCGATCCTATGGCACACCTTTCTAATGATTTGATGCAATTCTTTAACATCAGAGCCATGCCACTCCCTATCCTATCCCTCTGATACAAGTGTGCAACCTTGGACCATCAGCTCCCAACTACAACCATCCTCCAGTCACGATTCAATGAAGGCCACAACATCATACCCAACAATCTTTAAAAGTGCAACAAGATCATCCATCTTATTTCTTGTACTCCATGCACTGAGATATAACACTTTGAGTGTTGTATTTGCTACTCTTTTTGATTCTGCATCCATAATGCACTGATACTCAGTCTGTTAGATGCAATTTGTTCTTTCATCTGCCTGCCTTTCCTGACTGCAAGCTATCTTTGCTTTTTTACCATCTGTCCTAGCCTGTGTACCTTCACTCCAGTACCCATCCCCCTGCCAAATTAGTTTAAATCCTCCCCAATAGCTCTAACAAACGTGCCCACAAGAATATTGGTCCCCCGCGGGTTCAGGTGCAATCCGTCACTTTTGAACAGGTCACACCTCCCCCAGAAGAGATCCCAATGATCCAAGAACCTGAAGCCCTGCCCGCGGCACCAGCTTCTTACCCACGCATTAATCTGCAAAATCATGCTGTTTCTACCATCACTGGTGTGTGGCACAAGTAACAATCCAGAAATTACTATCCTGGAGGTCTTGCTTCTCATCTTTCTGCCCATCTCTCTAAATTCTCTCTTCAGAACCTCTTTGCTTTTCCTTCCTATGTCATCAGTACCAATATGTACCAACTGCTCTTCCTCCCCCTCCAAAATGCTGTGAACACAATCTGAGACATCCCTGATTCTGGTACCTGGGAAGCAACATACCATCAGAGTCTCCCATTCATGTCCACAGAATCTCCCATTTGTTCCTTTAACTATCACTTCTACCTCTACCTCTACATGTCCCCTCTTCTCCCTCATTCCCTTCTGCATCAGGGAGCCATGTTCAGAGCCAGTATCCTGGTCTCCGTGGCTTTCCCTTGGGGGGGGGGTCATCCCCACAACAGTATCCAAAATGTATACTTATTATTGAGGGGAATGGCCTGTTCACCTTCCCAGTCCTTCTCCTGACAGTCACCCAGCTACCCACCTCCTACAACTTAGGGATGACTATTTCTCTGTAACTCTGATCGAAGATCTCCTCACTCTCTCGTACACGCCAAAAGTCATCCAGATGTTGCTCCAGAACCCTAATACGGCCTCTCAAGGAGCTGCAGCTGGATAGGTTTCCGAGGACTCCAACATTCGAGATGAAGAACAGACAACAGACAATTAGGCTACTCTAAGTACCCATGACTGCAGTTTTGTTGACTGCAGATCACCGTCTCTCTTTGGGTGCTTTGCTATTTTTAGCTGGGTGATGGACTCTGATGCCTTTTTGCTGAAATGGGCAGGGGGTGGGGGTGATGCTTTGCTGTTGCTTTCACAGAGGAGAGTGGACTTTGGGGTTCGAACATATTTCTGTCATTCATTCTTTAGGGATTCTTCTGTTTTGTGAGGATGTCTGCGAAGACAAGTATTTCAGGTTGGATACTGTATGCATTCTCTGATAATAAACAGAACCATTTAATTTGTTCTGCTGTTTAAAAACGGCTCCAAACATAACCGAGAAGTTATAGGCTAGTGAATCTGACATCTGTTGTGGGAGAGTTATTGGAAGGTATTCTAAGAGACCAGATATGTAAGTCTTTGGATAGACGTGGACTGATTAAAGATAGTCAGCATAGCTTTGTGTGTGGTAGGTAGTAAATTAGAGTAGACATTGGCTTTGTGGGAGAAGCCAGACAGTGGTCGTGGAGGATTGTCTCTCTGACTGGAGATCTATGACTAGTGGTGTGTTGCAGGATCAGTGCTGGGTTCTTTGATGTCTGTTTTCTCTATCAATGATCTGATTGATAATGTGGATAACTGGATCAACGGGTTTGCGGATGACAACAAGAATACAGGTGTGGTGGACAGCGAGGAAGGCTACCACGGCTTGCTGCGCCAGCCACAAACGTGGACTGAAAAATGGCAGATGGAATTTAATGCAGACAATTGCAAAGTTTTGCACTTTGATAAGAGCAACCAGAGTAAATCTTACACAGTGAACGGTAGGGCACTGAGGAATGTGGTAGAACAAAGGGATCTGGGACTACAGGTCCATAATTCATTTTAAGTGGCATCACAGGCAGAACGGGTTGTAAGACCATAAGACATAAGAACAGAATTAGGCCATTCAGCCCATTGAGTCTGCTCTGTCATTCCATCATGACTGATCTCGATCCCACTCAACCTCATCCATCTGCCTTATCACCATATCCTTTCCTGCCCATCGGAAAACAATCAACTTCTGCCTTAAGTATACCCACGGACTTGGCCTCCACCGTAGTCTGCGGTAGAGCATTCCATAGATTTACTACTCTGTGGCTGAAAAAAAATCCTCCTTACTTCTGCTCTAAAAGGTCGTCCCTCAATTTTGAGGCTGTGCCCTCTAGTTCTGGATACCCCCATCATAGAAAACATCCTCCTCACATCTACCCTATCTAGCCCTTTCAGCATTCAGTAGGGTTCAATGAGATCCCCTGCATTCTTCGAAATTCCACGAGTACAGGCCCAAAGCTGCCAAATACTCCTCATTTGTTAACCCTCTGGTGCTCCTCCACCCTTTTTTCTCTTCCATGGGCTTCTGTTCTCTCCTGTCAGACTCCCCCTTCTCCAGCTCTGTATCGCTTTCACCCACCATCTTCCCAGCTCTTTACTTCATCCCTCCCTCTCCAGGTTTCACCTATCACGCATTGTATCTCTCCCCCCCGCCCCCCCCCCCCACCTTTTAAATCTTGTCCTCATCATTTTTCCTCCAGTCCTGCCGAAGGGTCTCAGCCTAAAACGTCAACTGTTCTTTTTCCATAGGTGCTGCCTGGCCTGCTGAGTTCCTCCAGAATTTTGCGTGTGTTGCATGGACTTCCAGCATCTGCAGGTTTTCTCTTATTTGTCATGTGTTAAGCCCTTCATTCCCAGAATCATCCTCGTGAACCTCCGCTGGACTCTCTCCAATGACAAAATATCCTTTCTGAGTTCTGGGGCCCAAAACTGTTGACAATACTCCAAGTAAAGCCTGATCGGTGTCTTATAAAGCCTCAGAATTATCTCCTTTCTTTTATATTCTATTCCTCTTGAAATAAATGCCAACATTGCATTTGCCTTCTTGACTTGTATATTAACCTTCTGGGAGTCTTGCACCAGGACTTCCAAGTCACTCTGTACCTCTGATATTTGAGCCTTCTCCCCATTCAGATAATAGTCCGCACCAATAACATAAGAAATAGGAGCAGGAGTAGACCATCTGGCCCAGCGAGCCTGATCCACCAGTCAATAAGATCATGGCTGTACCAGCCATTGCCTCATCTCCACCTACCTGCCTTTTCCCCATAACCCTTAATTCCCCTACTATGCAAAAATCTATCCAACCTTGTCTTAAGTATATTTACTGTTGTAGCCTCCACTGATTCACTGGGCAGAGAATTCCACAGATTGTTCCTTTTACCAAAATGCATTATCATAGATTTCCCAACACCATTTTCTGTTGTAAAGAAAGCTTTTGGCACATTGGCCTTCATAAATCAGTGTATTGAGTACAGAAGATGGGATGTTATGTTGAAGTTGTATAGGATGTTGGTGAGGTCTAATTTGAAGTATTGTGTGCAGTTTTGGTCACCTACCTACAGGTAAAATGTAAACAAGTTTGAAAGAGTGCAGAGAAAATTTACAAGGATGTTGCCAAATCTAGAGGATCTGAGTTATAAGGAATGATTGAATAGGGTAGGACTGTGGACATTAGGCTTCTGTATCTCCAGTCCAATGGTAGCAGTGAGAAGAGAGCGTGGCTTGGATGATGGGGGTCCTTGATGATGGATGCAGGTTTCTTGTGGCCATGGTCCTTGCAGATGTGCTCAATGGTGGGGAGCACAACATTGCTGTCAGACTGTAGGTTTGAATATCTCTCCGGTTGTGAGCCCTCTCTTCCAATGCCACTCTCTAGAAGAGTCAACATCATTCTCCTATAAAGATATAGGAAAGGGTACAGAGGAGATTTACCAGGATGCTGCCTGGTTTAGAGAGTATGGATTATGATCAGAGATTAAGGGAGCTAGGGCTTTACTGTTTGGAGAGAAGGAGGATGAGAGGAGACATGATAGAGGTGTACAAGATATTAAGAGGAATAGACAGAGTGGACAGCCAGCGCCTCTTCCCCAGGGCACCACTGCTCAGTACAAGAGGACATGGCTTTAAGGTAAGGGGAGGGAAGTTCAAGGGGGATATTAGAGGAAGATTTTTCACTCAGAGAGTGGTTGGTGCATGGAATGCACTGCCTGAGTCAGTGGTGGAGACACACTAGTGAAGTTTAAGAGACTTCTAGACAGGTATATGGAGGAATTTAAGGTGGGGGGTTATATGGGATGCAGGTTTTGAGGGTCGGCACAACATTGTGGGCTGAAGGGCCTGTAATGTGCTGTACTATTCTATGTTCTATAAAGATGAGCTTTACTTGTCACATGTACAGTGAAACATCAAGATATAGAGTGAAATGCGTCATTCACATCGATGACCAACACAGTGCAAAGATGTGCTGGGAGGGGTGGGAGTTTCCACAATGGATACACATATCAGAATCGGGTTTACATGTGTCATGTCTTTTGCAGCAGCAGTAGTACAGTGCAATCATAAAATTAACACAGTACTGTACTCCCTAGCTATATGTATATGCCAAAGACTTTTGCACAGTACCGTACATTGAAGCATACAATGAAATTTATCATTGGAGTCAGCAACCAGCACTGTCCGCAGATGTGCTGGGGCAGTCCACAAGGGTCAGCATGCTCTGGCATCATAATAGACTGCCCACACCTCGCCAACCCTTACCGCACAATAGACAATAGGTGCAGAAGTAGACCATTCGGCCCTTCAAGCCTGCACCGCCATTCTGAGATCATGGCTGATCATCTACTATCAATACCCGGTTCCTGCCTTGTCCCCATATCCCTTGATTCCCCTATCCATAAGATACCTATCTAGCTCCTTCTTGAAAGCATCCAGAGAAATGGCCTCCACCGCCTTCCAAGGCAGTGCATTCCAGACCCCCACAACTCTCTGGGAGAAGAAGTTTTTCCTTAACTCTGTCCTAAATGACCTACCCCTTATTCTCAAACCATGCCCTCTGGTACTGGACTCTCCCAGCAGCTGGAACATATTTCCTGCCTCTATCTTGTCCAATCCCTTAATAATCTTATATGTTGCAATCAAATCCCCTCCCTCGTCTTTAAGTTGATGGGGAAAATTAGATGACACAGAGGAGATCCATACAGTTGCAGGGAGAGCATGCAGACTCCACACAGAGACACGTCACAGCGAATGCCGACGGATGACTGAACCCAGATGCGGTGGAACGACAGTCTCCTGTGTTGACATCGAAAGAATAGTTTATTCACAGGAATACAAACTGAACATCGGTCTGTTGATGTATGGATGAAATCACCAGAGAAAAGCACTGGCAGGTATAAAGCTTCTTTACTCTCCATAATGCAGCAGGCATCTTATGGAGACACTTTTGGTAGAAAGATCTGCCTTTCCCCAGTATTACTCAGAAAGAAAATTCAGTACAAGTCAAACAAATCCATATTTACAATCCTCCCACTATCACACCCGAAACAAGTGTTAGTCACTGTCACATCCACACAAGGGAATGTTGACTGGCCCCAGCTTAGCAATCAGCTAAGTGCCTGTTTCCTGGTCTGCCGGGTCTGTAATCCAATTGCTCAAAGCTGCATTAACATCAAACCCACAATCCATATTCAGATCTGAAGACTGGTGGCCCAAGTTATCTGCTAAATGTGCTAAACCCAAGAATCACTTGAGCGTGTCATTTGGCCAGGTGGCACCGCAGAATGCAGAAGGACCCCACAACATGTGCGAACTGGGAATCCACTTCCAATAAGCGATGAGAACTTGTCCAGTCAAAATAAACTTGGCAAGATTAAACAGAAGCATAACAGATTAAAAACTCCAGAAAAGACAAGTAACTGGAGCAAAGCAGGGCTCATGACAGAAGCAGATTCAGAATTGGAGTCAGGTTTACTATCATTGTCCATTGTCTTAAAATTTGGCGGCAACAGTACAGTGCAATGCTAAACAATTACAATAAATCGCAACAGGAATATATAAAAAGTATTGCGCAAAAAGAGAGCAAAATAGTGAAGTAGTGTTCATGGACTGTTCAGAAATCTGATGGCAGAGAGGACAAAGCTGTTCTTAAAACATAGAATGTGTGTGTTCAGCCACCTGCATCTCCTTCCTGGTGATAGCAATGAGAAGAGCGTGTGTCCTGGATGGTTAGGGTCCTTCTGCATCTCCTTCCTGATGGTAGAAATGAGAAGTGCGTGTGTCCTGGATGGTTAGGGTCCTTCTGCATCTCCTTCCTGATGGTAGAAATGAGAAGTGCGTGTGTCCTGGATGGTTAGGGTCCTTCTGCATCTCCTTCCTGATGGTAGAAATGAGAAGTGCGTGTGTCCTGGATAGTAAAGGTCCTTCATAATACATGCCACTTTCTTCAGGCATCACCTTTTGAAGACATTCTCATTGCTGGGGAGGCTGAGGTCCATGATGGAGGTGACTGAATTTACCACTCTCTGCAGCTCTTTGCAATCCTGAACACTATCCCCTCCATACCAGACAGTTGATGCAACTAGTCAAAATGGTCTGACTCCTAATGAAATTTAGCAGCTGTTGTGTTTTCTTCATGATTCCATCAATGTTTGGCCTAGGATGGATCCTCTAAGATGTTAACACCCGGCAACCTGAAAGTGCTCACCCTTTCTACTGCTGAGCCCCTGGTGACGACTGGTGAGTATTCCCACAAATTCCCCTTCCTGAAGTCCACAATCAATTCTTTTGTCGTACTGATATTGAGTGAAAGGTTGTTGTTGCAACACCACTCAACCTGCTGATCGATCTCACTCCTGTACACCTCCTCGTCACGATCTGAAATTCTGCCAGTAGCAGTGGTGTCACCAGGAAAGCTATGGATGGCATTTGAGTTGTATCGGGCCACACAGTCATGAGTGTGGAGAGAGTAGAGCAGTGGGCTAAGCACACATCCTTGAGGTGCGCCTCTGTTAATTGCCAGTGAGGAGATGTTGTTTGCAATTGGCAGCAAATGAATTCATAAAAACACGCAGGCATGGTCAAGAGGCTCAGTTGCTGTTCAGACCAAACATCAGAATGGGGAAGGAATGTGATCTAAGTGACTTTGACTGTGGAATTATTGTTGCTCCCAGATGGGTAGTTTGTGTAACGCAGAAATTGACGGCCCTAGCAGAGATACTTAAATCATTCTTAGCGACAGGTGAAATACCGGCAGATTCGAAGATAGCCAATATTGTTCACTATTTAAGAAAGGCTTTAAAAATAAACTAGGAAATTATAGGCTGGTGAGCCTAACATTAGCAGTGGGAAAGTTATTGGAAGGTATTCTAAGGGACTGGATATATGAGTATTTGGATAGATCTGGAATGATTAGGGATAGTCAGCATGGCTTTGTGTTTGGCTAACCAATCTTATAAAGCTTGTTGAAGAAATTATCAGGAAAGTTGATGAAGACAAGGCAGTGAATGTTGTTTACATGGATTTTGACAAGGTCCCCACATGGGAGGTTGGTCAAGAAGGCTCAGTCGCTTGACATTCAAGATGAGGTAGTAAATTGGATTAGTCATAGGCTCTGTGGGAAAAGTGAGAAAGTGGTAGTAGATGATTGCTGCTCTTACTGGAGATTTACGACTAGTAGAGTGCCACAGGGATTGGTGCTGGGTAGATTGTTGTTTGGCATCTATGTCATCAGTCTGGATGATAGTGTGTTTAACTGGATCAGCAAATTGGCAAATGACACCAAGCTAGAGGGATTAGTGGACAGTGGGGAAGGTTATCATAGCTTGCAAAGGGATCTGGATCAGCTGGAAAATTGGACTGAAAAATGACAGATGGAATTTAATGCAGTCAAGTGTGAGGTTTTGCCCTAGGGTAGGTCTTACACAGTGAACGGTAGGGCACCGAGGAGTGTGGTAGAACAAAGTCTGCCCATTATTCATTGAAAGTGAATGTCACAGGTAGATAGAGTTATAAAGAAAGCTTTCAGCACATTGGCCTTCATAAATCAATGTATTGAGTATAGGAGATGGGAAGTTATGTTGAATTTATATACGGTGCTGGTGAGGTCTAATTTAAGTATTTTGTGCAGTTTTGGTCACCTAACTACAGGAAAGATGCTAATAAGGTTGATAGATTGCAGAGAACATTTACAAGAATGTTGCACAGTCTGGAGGATCTGAGTTAAGGAATGATTGAATAGGGGAGGACTTCATTTCTTGGAATGCAGAAGGAGGGAAGATTTGATAGAGGTATACAAAATTATGACGGGTACAGATAGGGTAAATGCAAGCTGGCTTTTTCTGCTAAGGTTGAGTGGGAATACAACTAGAGGTTATGGGTTGAGGGTGAAAGGCGTTTAAGGGGAACATGAGGGGAAACTTCTTCATTGAGAGGGTGGTGAGAGTGTGGAATGAGCTGCCAGCACAAGTGTTGCATGCAAGTTCAATTTCAACATTTCAGAAAAGATTGGAAAAGGTGCGATAAAAAACCCCCAGTGAGCTGCTGTTCTGAGGGCAATAAATGCCCTGATTATGAGAGTACAGAGGAGGGTGGCCAGACTAGTTGAAGCTGACAAGAAGATAATAGAAAATCAAATAGCCACACATTACCACAGTTGTACGCAGAAGAAAATCTCCCAATGCACGGTACATACCTAATAAAGTGGCCGGTGAGTGTATAAAAATGTCCTGTCTGTTTTATGCAATGGAGTTATTATAACCTTGGTCAATGCTACAAAATCGAGTTCATTTATACACTGTCTGCTATAGTCTGCCCCTTGATCCACCAGCTCAGAGGAGAGAGTCAAGGTTAGTGAAACAGAATAACGCAAAACTACTACATCAGATGAAAGTGATAACATCTGAATTCTATTTCAACTCCTCCAGCACCCTCTCCTGTTTTTCCTTAATCCCTTCCAGAAATATTCAGATTGAAGTTGCAGTTGTCTGATGCTTTTCCTCAGTGACCTCTCTTTATGTTCTGCATTGGCTGTGAAATGTGGGATTTAGCCAATAATATTATAGCTTCTTCATTATCTCAGTGACATCTGAACCAGCCACCCAAGGGGCCAATTTGGCTGCATCAGTTTTTCAAAATTCCCCTTGTAAATGTGAAGCCTTAAATAGGATCAGGTCATCACATCCCCCTTCTCTGCTGAAATCAAAAGCCCAGTCACTACTCATTATGAATGTAACTTTTTTCAGCTTAAACGTCTGCCTGCTTCTCAGCACCTCCTTTAAAAGGAAGAAAAATAAAAATGATTTATACACAAAGCAAGGACATACTAGGCTTACCACTACGACAGCTTGTCGTGGTGGAGAAGCTTGTGTGGTCCTGAGATCCCGAGAGCGATGCTGTCTGGAGATATGCTCCTGGTAGGGTCACCCATGGCGGTAAGGTCGAAGGTGAGGTCCCTGACAAAGAACAATCCAACTAAGACCTCAACAGTGGAATAGACAGACGAAGTTACTTCGAACTCAACGGCTGTGAGGGCGGATGAAGGCTGCAACAAATCCATCAACTCCAATCGTCGTGATTTCCATGCCATTGGAATCAGTTGGTTGATTTGTGAAGTATTGTGTGCTTCTTGGACTGCAACCTCAAGTACACGTTAAACAAATACACACACAGGCGTCTTCGGAATGAAGACCATCATCATCACCCTCGAGAGGTCACTATGACAACGACAATTAGGCTTAGGAAAAATCAGAAAGAACATCAATACAATTTTCCTCCAATACATGCCCACTCTATGAACGTGGACCGTGCTTGGATGTCTACACCTGGTGGCCATTTTATTAGCCACCTCCTGTATCTAATAAAGTGGCCACTGAGTGTATGTTCATGGTCTTCTGCTGCGATGGCCCGTCCACTCCAAGGTTCGACACGCTCTGTGTCAAGATCTCTTAGATCACATTTCTTCCCCATTCTGATGTTTGGTCTGATCAACAACTGACCCTCTTGACCATAATTGCTGCCACGTGATTGGCTGATTGGAGCAGGAATATGGCTGTACCTAATAAAGTGGCGCTGAGTGTACACGCACCTATCTGGATGCATCATGGCACCTGCTCTGCCCATGGCCGCATGAGACTGCAGAGAGTTGTGGACACAGCTCTGCACATCACGGAAAACTGCCTCACTTCCATGGACACCAGAGATT
This sequence comes from Hypanus sabinus, assembly GCF_030144855.1. Lineage (NCBI taxonomy): Eukaryota > Metazoa > Chordata > Chondrichthyes > Myliobatiformes > Dasyatidae > Hypanus > Hypanus sabinus. Next base: position 77,688,439 of record NC_082722.1, read on the forward strand.
CTGCAGATCAACACACACACTGGAGGACTCAACAAGTCAGGCAGTGTCAATGAAAGGAAATAAACAGTCTTGAGGAGGGGTATTGGCCCAAAACATTAAATGTTCACGTTTTAAAAGAAAACAAGGAATTTGTTTTTCAGAAGACTCTTCAATCCCTGCGGCACTAAATGGTCCTTCAAGCCCTTCAACGAACCTCTGGGCACTGAGTATTGCATATCCAGGGAGCCCCAGAAGCAGAGTCCCAGATGGAAGCGTACAGGTGTGAGACCAATCAGGCAGCAGCCTTGCATTCAGCAAAACCAAGGGAGAACCCACACATAGAGGGGTCAACAGTGAAAAGGGTGAGCAGCTTTGAGTTCCTGGGTGAAGATCTATCCTGGATCCAGCTTACTGATACAATGATGAAGAAGGCAAGACAGTGGCTGTGTCTCATTCGAAGTCTGAGGAGATGGGGTGTGTCTCCAAAAACCGTAGTAAATAGATGTGCAGTGGAGAGCATTATGACTGGTTGTTTCACTGTCTGGTAGAAAGACTCCAATTTGCAGGATCCAAAAAGCTCAGACAGCTCCATCACAGAGACTACCCTCCACACCATTGAAGCCACCTTCAGTATGTGATGCCTCACAAAGGGTTCTCACCTTCCGGGATTTGTTCTCTTTTCATTAGTATTATTAGAGAAGTGGTACAGGAGCCTGAAGACCCACACTCAGTGATTCAGGGACAACTTCTTCCCTTCCACCATCAGACTTCTGAACAGTCTGCGAACCCATGAACACTACCTTGCTATTTCGCTTTTGCAGAATTAATTTGTCTTGGAATATACAGTAATTTTTTTATATCTTTACACAGTCCTGCTGCCACAAAATAACAGATTTCACATAATTTTATCAGTAAAAATAAATCTGATTCTGATTAAGGCTTTCAAAAGAGAAATATGCTCTGAGGAGAGAAAAACCTGGCCTTACAATCTCCCTCACTAATGCTCTTGCACTTTGTTGTACCAACTGCCCTGCCCTTTCTCTCGAACTCTGACACAATATTCTGCATTCTGTTATTGTTTTTCCTTTTCTACTGCTTCCATGTACTTATGCCTGCAATGATCCAACTGGACGACAGCACAACGCTTTTCAGTACATGGAATGATAATGAACCAGTTACCAGCTTGCGGGCTGTGTGGCTGAAGTGGTTCTCAGCAAAGGGTCAGCATCAGTACAGTGGGTCAAGTGACCCACATTGTATAATCCTGCAACAAGGCAGCCGGTCCACTAGCCCCTCATCTCTGAAACCACACCGGTCCGAATAAATGGAGAATTTTAAATACCTGAGCTACTACAGAGCCGTGAGAGATTGTGTTGTGTGAATGTGTCTCTGTGTGCCTGTGTGTGTATCCATGTCTATGTGTGTGTGTGTGTGTGTGTGTGTGTGTGTGTGTGTGTGTTTGTGTCATCCTGCTGATTACCTGATCAGATCACCTGTCGAGATTGACTGGACGGCTGTATTGATTCAGAATATTGGAGAGGTCGATGCAGCAATGACCGCAGACCGAAGTCACTCTTCGACCTTGCAAGAGCACAGTCGGGCAGTTGAGCCTGTGTGGCTATGACAATGTTACGTTACTGTACTGTCCTAGACAGGAAAGGGGCCATGGATGAGGGGTGTCAACGGGTACTTAATGCGATCAACTGTTTATTGTTGGCCAACAAAGACCGATTACAAAGCTCAAATCTGCTAAAGAAAGTGAAGTGTTGCCATAACATTGTCAACTGATGCCCCAGAGAGACTCTGAAGAGGCCTGCATTTACCCCGAGACCATTAGCTTTCAACTCTGTTCCTCCAGCTTGAGATAAGTTATTGATAATGAGTGTGTGATAGCTGTGCCGTTGTTAATGGCATAAGCACAACAGATCTCCGGTGTCTGGGTGATGTCGTCTCCTTCCGGAATGTCCCATTAAAGAAAAGAAATGACCTGGGGTAAGGGGTTACAACCTGCTCTTCCTCACAAATTCCCCATGGTCATAAATCCCCTCTGTACTCAAACATTAGGCATGAAACATTTGTGTCATCTCTCTCTCCATCTCTCTCTTTCTTTCTCTCTCTGTAGTGCTCTCTCTCTCTCTCTCTCTCTCTCTCTCAGTTACTCTGTGTGTGTCTCGCACACACACACACAGACACACAGGCATACATATGTTCACATAATGTACACATACTCTCACATTTTGACCACCTACACAGGTATGTGCACACAAACACACATATATTCATGCACATATATGTGGGGCACATATTTTCACACACGCATTAAACAAACTTCCAATGCATGAAGAAGAAATGAATAGGACAATATGCATTCACAAATGCATACAGACGTACACATAGCAAAGGAACATATGTGTCAGCACAATATCTGAACTTGGCCTTTTCTCCTTGGAGCGACGGAGGGTGAGAGGTGACCTGATAGGGGTGTACAAGATGATGAGAGCGTTGATCGTGTGGATAGTCAGATGCCTTTTCCCAATGACTGAAATGGTTGCCTCAAGATGACATAGGTTTAAGGTGCTGGGGAGTAGGTACAGAGGAGGTGTCAGGGATAAGTTTTTTACTCAGAGAGTGGTGAGTGCATGTAATGGGCTGCCGGCAATGGTGGTGGAGGTGGATACGATCGGGTCTTTTAAGAGACTTTTGGATAAGTACATGGAGCTTAGAAAAATAGAGGGCTATGGGTAAACCTAGTAATTTCTAAGGTAGGGACATGTTTAGCACAACTTTGTGGGCTGAAGGGCCTGTATTGTGCTGTTGGTTTTCTAAATAAAAAGTCCAGATGCACAGAGAATAAATAAACCCAGACAAGCCACATTCACCTAATCAAAGTATTGAGTACAGGAGTTGGAATGATATGTTCAGATTCTATGAGGCATTGGTGAGGCCTAATTTGGAGTGCATTGTGTACAGTTTGGGTCACCTATCTATAAGACAGATGTAAATAAGATTAAAAGAATTGAGAGAAAATTTACAAGGATTTTGCCAAGGCTGGGTGACCTGGGTTATAGGGAAAGTTTGAATAGGTGAGGACTTTATTCCCTGGAGTGCAGGAGAATGAGGGGAGATTTGATAGAGGTATACAAAATTCTGAGGGGTATAGATAGGGCAATTGAAAGCAGGCTTTTCCACTGAGGTCGGGTGGGACTAGAGTTATAAGTTTTAGGTGGAAGATGAAAAATTTATGGGGAACATCTTCACACAGAGGGGGATGAGTGTGGAATGATCTGCCAGGGAAATGGGTGAATACAGGTTCATTTGCAACACTTAACAGGAGTTTGGATAAGTACATAAGAGTTTGGGAGGGCTATGGTCCAGGAGCAGGTCAATGAGACTAGGCTGAATAACAGTTCGGCATGGACAAGATGGCCGAAGGACCTGTTTCAATGCTGTCTATGGCTGAGTAATTGATGGTTCTAGACCTGTATTTTCAAGAGTTTAGAAGAATGAGGGGGGAATCTCATTAAAACCTACTAAATGAAAATCCTACACGAGGAAATCTGCAGATGCTGGAAATTAGAGCAACACACACAAAATGCTGGTGGAACGCAGCAGGCCAGGCAGCATCTATAGGAAGAAGCACTGTCGACGTTTCAGGCCGAGACCCTTCGTCAGGACTAACTGAAAGGAAAGATAGGAGAAAATGATAGGAGAAGACTGGAGGGGGTGGGGTGACTTCTCTAACTTCCATTAATGCCCTTCCTCCCCTTCTTACCCCATCCCTGATATATTTATTTTTGTTCTGTTCTCCCCCCCTTTTTTTCTGTCTCTGCCCATCACCCTCTGGTGCTCCCCTCCCCCTTTCTTTCTCCCTAGGCCTCCCGTCCCATGATCCTTTCCATTCTCCAGCTCTGTATCCCTTTTGCCAATCACCTTTCCAGCTCTTAGCTTCACCCCACCCCCTCTGGTCTTCTCCTATCATTTCGTATTTTCCCCTCCCCCTCCTACTTTCAAATCTCTTACTATCTTTCCTTTCAGTTAGTCCTGACGAAGGGTCTCGGCCCAAAACATCGACAGTGCTTCTCCCTATAGATGCTGCCTGGCCTGCTGTGTTCCACCAGCATTTTGTGTGTGTTAAATGAAAGACCTAGATAGAGTGAACGTGGAAAGGATGCTTCAACAGTTGAAGATTTGAGGACCAGAGGGCAGAGCCTCAGAATAGAAGAATGTCCCTTTAGATAAGGGGGAATTTCTTTAGCCAGGCAATGATGAATCTATGGATTCAGGGGCAACACGAGTGAATCTGCAGATGCTGGAAATAAATAAAAACACAAAATGCTGGCAGAACTCAACAGGCCAGACAGCATCTATGGGAGGAGGTTTCTGATGAAGGGTTTCGGCCCGAACCGTCGTCACTACCTCCTCCCATAGATGCTGTCTGGCCTGCTGAGTTCTGCCAGCATTTTGCGTTTTTATGAATCTGTGGAATTTGTTACCACAGACGGCTGTGGGGGCCAAGTCATTCGGTATGTTTAAAGCAGAGGTTGATAGGTTCTTGATTAGTCAGGGCATCAAAGATTATGAGGAGAAGTCAGGAAAATGGGATTGAGAGGGAAAATAAATCAGCCATGATGGAATGGCAGACCAGACATGGATTGAATGGCCTAATTCTTTTCCTATGGTCTCATGGACTCTATGTTGCAATGCGCACATCAATGGTCACGCACACGGACTCCGACACGTCACATACCCACACAGAGTCCAGAGGAGACACAAAGCAGGTTTAACGCTGTGGAGAAAAGAGTAAAGATTAAAAATTCATTTTATTTGTCACATGTAACCACACATGGAAGTAGAGAAACATCCAGTGTTATTTGTGTCAACAACCAACATAGTTTAAATATCAGTTCAATACATTAAACTAATTCAAAGGAAGATACGGAAGTCTGGGAGTGCAGGCCCAACTTTGCATTTACTTTAAGCGAGATGCACACACGTCATGTGGAGATGTGATCGTGTATGCATTTCATGTATTTATACATATATAGTCCCTAATGAAATACTTTAACTTTAACAAACAAGAATGCTTAATCAACCACACAGAATGCTGGAGCAACTCAGCAGGTTAGGCAGCTTCTATGGAAAAGAGTAAGCAGTCAACATTTCGCACCAAGATCCTTCATCAGGATAAGGTTACTCAAACATTACCAAAAGATTAAATACTCAACAGATCCCCAATCACTGATGGCTAGCACTGTAACAAAAGCTCTGTGATAATGTGGGGACCGTGAGAGACAGAGTTATTACAGGAGGGGATGTGAATGGGGAGGAGTTGACAAAGATGGGTGAGTGTGAAAGCCAGAATGTGAGATACATTGAATGATGCAAAATGTCACTGGGACCGAGGGGGAGACACCATCTGGAATTGGGCAGAGCTGACAAATTAAAAGAGTATAAATGTAAGACAGATCACCAGAAATCAGTAGAATTAAAGACACTCATTATCACCTGCCAGCTTGCTCTCTTTCCCCACACCTCACTTCCTTATTCTGTCTTCCCAGTCCTGATGAAGGGTCTTGGCCCAAGATGTCGACTCTTTATTCCTCTCCATACCTGCTGAGTTTCTCCAGCGTTTTGTGTGTGTTCAAGGTCTTTTTCTGTAAAAGGATTTATGTGGAGGAATATTGTCTGCTAAGCATCAGTACAAGTGACTGCTTGACTTATTAAAAAAGGCTCTTACAAGTGCTTGCTTTGTTTTAATTCGTTATTTATTTTTAACTGTAGGAAAATGATCTATTTGATACTACAGCAAGGAGCAGGCTCTCCAGCCCCTCAAGCTGCACAGCACAGCAGACCATCAATTTAACCCTAGCCCAATCACAGGACCAATTAACCTGCTAACTCATACATCTTTGGATTGTGGGAGGAAACCCACGTGCATATAGGAAGGAATGTGCAAACAAAATTGTACTCCGAACTCCGAATTCCAGCACCCTGCGCTGTAATAACATCACACTCACTGCTCCACTACGATGGCAACTTCCTCCACACTCTCTCTAAAGCTTCCACATCCTTCCTATAATGAGGCGACCAGACCTGAACACACTACTCCAAGTGTGATCTAATTATTTTACATAGCTGCAGCTTTACTTTGTGGCTCTTGAACTCAGTTCCCTGACTACTGAAGGCTACCAATCCCTTCAGTGACGGGAGGAAGGTGAAGCAAAGTTCCTGGGTGAGGCGAAGCAGACAGAGCAGGTGTATGGAATAGAATGGATTTAACTGAGGACCCTCCAGCAGAGAGAAATCCCCAGTCATGGAGAGGGGAGATCTCAGATCTGGTACTGATGGGAAGAAGAGAGCAACTAACTGGAAGGGATGGTGTGGAGTCTCCATGAGGGCAAGAGGGTGAAAACATGTTTCCCCTTAGCCCAGGCTTGAGGCAAATGCCGTCCACCAATCAGCCCCCTCCCCCACCCCCGTACCAAAGAGGAGAAAGAGAAGTGGAAACAGGAAAAGTCAGAGGAAGAACAAATGGAAACACTGAGGATGTTGCCTGCAAAAGGAGCTGCTGTACAAAGACAGGAACAAGACACAGAGACCACACTCTATACTTTAAATCTTCATCAGCTTAAGCTCTACCGTAAGCTGACAGGAAATCTAGCTCCTTCTCCTCCACCATCAGATCTCTGAATCATTTGTGAAACCATGAACACAGAACGTAGAACATAGAACAATACAGTACAGAATCTTTGGTCCACAATGTTGTTCCAACATTCAAACCTACTCTAAGATCAATCTAACTCTTCCCTCCCACATAGCCCTCCATTTTTCTTTCACCATGTGCCTATTGAAGAGCCTATTAGATGTCCCTTATCTATCCGCTTCTAAAACTACACCTGGCAGGGCATTACATGCACCCACCATTCCCTGTGCACAAAATATACCTCTGATATCCCCACCCGTACTTTCCTCCAATCATCTTAGCCACTTCTGCCCCAGGGAAAAAAGGAGTTGTACGTCCTCTTTTTCAATGCCTCTAATCATCTTGCACACCTCCATCAAGCAATCTCTCATTCTCCATTGTAACAAGGAGAAAGGCCCTAGCTCGCTTAAACTTTCCTTATAAGACCTGATCTTTAATTCAAGCAGTATCCTGGTGTATCTTCTCTGCACCCTCGCTAAAGCTTCCTTTAATGAGGCAGCCAGAACTGAACACAATATTCCAAGTGTGGTCTAACCTGGGTTTTGTCAAGCTACAACTCCATTCTCCGACTAATGAAGACCAACATACCAGATGTCTTCTGAAGCACCCTATCACCCTATAACAATACCTCATAATGCCTTCTTTTGCACTACTTTGGTTTTCAGATTTATAGTAATTGTATGTTTCTGAATAACACAAAACAACGAATTTTATGTTAGCAACACATGCAAAGTGCAGGCAGGGCAGCATCTGCGGAGTAAAGTAAATAGTTGGCGTTTCAGGCCAAGACCCATAATCAGGACTGGAAAAAAAGATGAGAAGTTAGGAACTTTCTCAAGGTTAGGAATTTTCCCAAAATCTGACGGAATCCATGCGGGTTGCTATAGCAACTCACTTTGTTTGCAGACATGGGCACAAATGATATAGAATTTCATGATGTGTACACAAAGGCAGAAGGATGCATGCACACATCCATGAAAGCAGACAAGCACAAAAGTAATGGCACATGAGGGAGATACAGAGAAAAAAACTTGTGTACAGAAATTTATAGAATCTCAAATTCCTCACCAGAAAAAAAAACAACAAAAAATTAACAAACATCTTAAATAATCCAACAACTTCATCACTCTTGTGGAAACACTGGCTTCCTAATATTGTCAGCTTACAGTGAAGCATATTCCATCACACCATGACTAACAGATTTAGAGTGCAGTCTTGGGAAATAATGGATGAGTCTGATGTGACAGACCTGAGGGGTAGGCAGCTCTACAGCCTGGATCCATTGGCAGAGATTCGCCCCCATCCAGGGCTGTGAGACATGAGCTAGCAAACCTGTTGAGTAGCTGTGAGGGTCCTCCAGACACCAAACTGTTTAGAGCACAGAGGCCATTCGGACCATCTTGTACATGCCCACTGGAAAAGAGTTGCTCATCTTGATGCTCTAAAACTCAAGCGACAGCCAACGCTGGAATCTGGAGCGACAAGCAATCTGCTGGAGGAACTCAGCAGCTGCGCAGCGTTTGTGGGAGAAGAGTCATGCAAGCATACCAACCGAGATTCTCAACTAAGCTCCTCACATATTCCTCTAAACCTTTGCTATCCATTTACTGGTCCATGCACCTTTTATATACAATGGATCCCGGTTTATTGGGACTTTGGTTAATTGGGGTAGCCACCTATTTGGGACAACTGAAGAACAAAAACGAATTGAGAAGTTCGCCGTGATTCCATTTGCTCACTTGGGAAACTATGCCATTTAATTGGGACAGGAGGTTGTTGCTGTACAATTTCTCACTAGGCTCAGTCATGTGCAAAACGTGTGGCCATTAGACTACACTGCGTTTAGAGCGAATAGTTTTCAAATGCTGTCATTTGCCTGCATTTGTTTTCAAAAAAGCAGTGATTTTTGTCACTGATTGTTGGTGAGAAGTCAGCAGTAAGACAATTCAAAACTGCTTCCCTCCCTGCGGTTTCAAGCATTTAGGCCTGGAGACGCCAGAAATGGCCAGATGTGAAAATGAAACGATTTCACTACTTCAACAAGTTAGGGACCACGAAGAATTTGAAGGTTTCGACAATCATCATGAATCGTACAATGAAAATGGAGATTTGGAGAATGCCATCATCGAAAGCATTGTATGAAGGCAGTCCATTATCTACACTAGGTGTCTGCACTGATTTTGTCCATTTACAGTCAATCAAAAGAAGACGGCAGCGTACACCAGATACACCGGCAAGTCATCCCACAGATGCTGGAAATCTGGAGCAACACGCACACAAAATGCTGGAGGAATTAATATACAGATTTAGAGTACTGTAGTAGTATTGGTAGTGTTCTAATTTGTCTTGTATTTCACTTGTGACTCAGTTAAATGGTAGTTTGTCTTTTTTATACCTTTTTAACAATTTCCATGAAACTCAGCTAATGGGGCAGCTGCTTAATTGGGCCAAAATGCACTGGCCCCAATGTGTCACAATTAACCAGAATCCACTGCAATGTAAATTGGTATTTTATTTTATTATTGTCGCTTACAAAGATACAGTGAAAAGCTTGTCTTGCATACAGATCAAATTACAGAGTGCATCAAGGTAGAACAAGGTAAAACAATAACAGAAAGCAGAATAAAGTGTAACAGTCACAGAGAAAGTTTGCAGTACAGGTAAACAACAAGGTGCAAGGTTATAACGAAGTAGATAGTGAGGTCAAGAGTCTGTCTTATCATATGAAGAGACAGGTCAATAGTTCTGTGGTTCTGAGGTGGCTAATGAGACGAGTTTTGGAACCACAGACTCTCATACAGAATAGATTGGAGTTTGTTGACAGGACGAGTTGGTTGGTAGGGACTGGGGGGTGTGGGGGGGGGGGGTGTCCCTTCCATCTTGTAGGGCAGTTGAGTGTGCTTCATATGAACGGGCTTGAGGTTCAGATTAAGATTTAGATTTTACATATCACATGTACATCGAAACACAGAGTGAAATGTTTCATTTGCGTTCACCAACACAACCTAAGGAGGTGCTGGGGACAGCCCACAAGTGTCGCCACACATTCTGATGCCAGCATAGAATACCAACAATGTTCAGAGGAACAGCAACAAAACAAAACAAGACAACAACAGCAAAACAAGCCCTTTTCCACCCTCCCACCCATTTACCCAATCACACACACAGACAGGCCTCCAAACCAGGACAGGCTACCTCTAGGCCTCCAGTCCTTGGCTCTGGACTTCCAGACATCGGGCCTCCAATTTCTGGACACACTAGCTCAGGGGCTTCAACTCTCTGTCTTATATCCAAATTCACAAAGGCCCTGGACTTTGACCTTCAGGTTTGCCCTCTAGGCCTTGCTGACCCCTGGGGATCAACCTTAGGATTCACCAGTCATGGATTTGATCTGCAGGTGCTAACCCATGATTCAGTGATCACAGTTTGACTGTCGGACCTCCACTTCCAGATTTGCACACATCAGGCCTGCTCCCACTGACAACTTCCAGCCTGCACACGCAGGCAACCTCCCCAAACCCCCCAGTGAATAGGATTCACTTGCTGCAGGTTATATTCCAGACTCATCGCCTGCAGCCTTATTTAATCCCTGTTCTCATCGCTCTCAGTTTTCACTCACCTGGCCTGAAGTCGACCTTGCTGCCTGTTGTGTTTAGTTTCTGTTCTCCCTTGTTTTGTTATTTTGTGATCTATTATTAAAGTTATTGTTGTCCATTGAATTATCTTCACTTCCCCCACATTTGGGTTAAGCCTCCTCTACATTTCCTGACAGCACAGTCCTCTGATCCTCATGAGCTGAGGGGTCACTGGCCCTTTGTGACTCCCATCCATACAGATCTCAACTTAAGTCCTGCCAAGCTGGGGACCACCTGTGACCTCAGCATCTGCCAAGCCGACCTCCAGGATCACTGACCTTCGAGTCCGGAGCAATCCAACCTGGATTCTGAACACCCCTGAATCTCCATTTACTGCTCCTGCATGCTCTGTAACTCTTGTTCATCCCAGTCCCTCAAGCCAAACCTAATCCATAACTCCCCACATTATCCTCAAAACCACCCCTCCGAGCCCAAAACACAACTAGGACTGAGGGCCACACACAAAATGCTGGAGGAACTCAGCAAGCCAGGCAGCATCTATGGGAAAGAGTAAACAGTCAACGATTCGACCCTTCACCAGGAATGAGGAATGGCGTCAACAGACAACGTAATCCCATCACAAATGGTCTGCAAGTCGTTAACATCAGTGGATATTAAGTACTGCAACCCAATTCAGCTAGACCTGTGCACCTCCTTATCTCCTGCAAAGGGAATAACTGGCACCATTGCCCATGGAGACAGGAGGATGGTGAGTACATTATGGGATTAATAATCCAGAAACCTGATCTAATGATCGAGAGATAGGATTTCAACTCTCACCATGGGTGACACGGAGTTTGAATTCACCTAATTAAAGATTCTAAAGTAGAAAGCAAGTATAAGTAATAGAGAAACTATTGGTCCATATTAAACCATGTCTGTTGGAATTGCTCAACATGTACGCCAGTCAGACTCACAGCAAATCCTAAATGCTTCCCAAAATGAGTCATAGAATCATAGAGCACTGCAGCATAGAAATGGGCCTTTCAGTCCATCTAGTGCATGCCAAACTGCCTATTCCCATCAACCTGCACCTGGAACATAGCTCTCATATCCTTTCCATCCATATATTTATCCAAACTTCTCTTAAATGTTCAAATTGAACCAGCATCCACCACTTCCACTGGCAGCTCGTTCCACACTCTCACCACCCTCTGAATGAAGAAGTTCCCTGTCGGGTTCTCCTTAAGTATTTCATCTGTCATACTTGACACGTGGCTTCCAGCTTTAGACTCACACAAACTCAGTGGAATAAGCGTGCTTGCATTTTCCCTATATCTACACCTCATAATTTTGTTTACCTTTACCAAATCTCCTCTCATTCTCTACGCTCCAGGGAATAAAGTCTTAACCTGCTCAATGTTTCCCTATAACTCAAGTGCTCAAGTCATAGAAATATCTTTGTAAATTTTCCCTGTACTCTTATTGATAACTTTCCTCCAGGCAGGTGAACAAAACACTCACAATGCTCCACATTTATCCTCATCAACTTCAATATAGTGTCCCAACTCCTGTACTTAGTACTTTAATTTATGAAGGCCAAATGGCCCAGAGATCCCTTTATGACCCAATATGTGTGATTATTTATTTTATTTTATTTAGCAAAACAATGCAGTTTAGGCCCTCCTAGTTCTTTGAGTCTTGCCACCCGAACAGTCTCCAAGAAAGCGCAATTAACCCTAATGTAACCATGGCACAAATTGCAACGACCATTTAACCGACCTGCTATATCTTTGAACTGTGGGAGGAAACTGGAGCACCTGGGGGAATCCACTGAGAGCATGTTCAGAGACTCCTTACAGAATGGCGTTGGAACTGAACTCTGAACTCCAGAATGCCCCAAGCTGGAACAGTGTCATGCTGACCACAGTGATGACTTTGATCGTGGAACACTGTATGTTCTCAGTCCCTTGAGAGAACACAAGAAGCATTAGAGAATAGGAATAGGCCAACCAGACCTCAGGCCTATCCCACCATAGCTAGTCTGCCCTCTTCTGTGCCTGTCCACCCTGACTTTGTCTCTGGAGCAGAATTAGGCCATAAGTCACATGAAGCCAAAAGGGAAGCCAAGGGAAAAAGGTCGTCAGACCAGCTGGTGCATATCACAAGTTCTGGTTATGCGACCACTGACACCAGGCAGATAATCTGACCATGATTGCCCACTTCAAACGCCGCAGCACATAAAGATGACAATAACTGGCAATTGATTTATTATTATCACATGTACCATAGATATAGGAGCAGAATCAGACCATTCAGCCCATGAGGGCCACCCCACCATTCCATTGTGGCTGATTTCTGATCCCTCTCAACCACATTCCCCTGTCTTCTCCCTGTAAAATTTGTTACCCTTACTAATCAAGAACCTATTAATCTCCACTTCATATTGGAATAGTAGAGCAGTCTGAATGGGCTGAGCAGCCTAATCCTCCCCTATGTCTTATGGAAGCCACCAGATTTTTATTTTAGAAAACGTTGAAAAGCCATTTCAAGCCAAGTGTCTAATTCCCCATTTGTCTCCCTGCCTCTGCTTTGCATGTGCTTTTTCCAAGTTCATTTTCATTCTTTGCAAGTCGGCATTAAGTTTTGAAAAAAAACTTGTCCAATATCCAAACAAGGAGGTTTGAATGGTTGCCTAGCAGTAAGAGTTTTTGAGATGTACGCATCATAATGGCTGGTTTTGTGATGCTGTGGGAGGTATCATCACTTTAGAATTTGCTGTGGTCTTACATTTCAAAGTGTTCTCATCCAAAGTGCTCTGAGCAACACTTATAATAGGAGTCCCTTTAAACCCTCCATCTTTGGACATTTCTATTCTTGATAACTGTCAGGGAGCAGAATTCAAAGCATAGATTTGACCTCCTACAGCAGAGATTAGCAGGTTGCATTCTTTCCAAAGCCCAGTGAAAACTACATCCAGTGAGGCTGTCCTCATTATTTTACTTCTGGTGAGCTGGTGGTGTGCTCAGATGCAGCGGCCGCTCAGGGCCCAATCAAAAGCGCAGTTGTTCATCTTGCAAGTCTTTTTTGTAATCCCAAGTCACCGCTGGACACGAAGCACATCAACTACTGCAGGAGTATCCCAGAGGCAAGTTACCTGATTGCGATGCAGTGGACCTTTGTTGTGTTGTCACCTGGACATATTGCACACCGTTGTGCTGAGACAGTGTGCGATCCAAACAGAGGAGCTGATTGCCTTGGACATTTTTATTAGGCTCGCAAGGCCTTGTTTGACGAAGAATACTGCAAGTCCAGTTCACCAGCTCACTGGCGAGACCAATGGCAGGGGAGCTTTGGTTTTGACGAGGACTAGGCCTCAGGCCTGGGGTTGCCTCTGACGCAGTAGCCTGTTAGTCATCCAGAGAAGAAAGCAGGGGCTTCTGCGGGATGTGCTGAAACCCCAGCTGAGTTGGGGGCTGGCCCCTCCCATCCCTCTTAGCTTGGTGCTGCCCTCTGCTGTTCCCTAGGTGGAAGAACAAGCTGATCCAGGACAATCTATAGTCGTGCCACTCAAGGACATGGACTATGTTATTTTTTTTTTAATTTGTGACGGTCTGTTTTTCTAAAATCATAAACATATATGCTAGGTGCAGTTGATAATGTGTTTTGTACCTTGGCCCTGGAGGAATAGTATTTTGATTGGCTATATTCACTTACAGTTGAATGATTAAACCCCTCTATTTAAAGCCCCTTTTCTCTATGCTCCATTGAACACTTAACATAAAACATAGAACAGTATAGGCCTTTCAGCTCACAATGTTGTGCCAACCCTTTAACCTGCTCCAAGATCAATCTAACTCTTCTCTCTCACATCGCTCTCCATTTTTACTTTATCTAAGACTCTGAAATGTATCTGCCACTACCACTAACCCCTGGTATTGTTCCCACTACGCTGACATCCCCCCCCCCCCCCCCCGTACTTTCCTCCAAACACCTTAAAGTTATGCCTCCTTGTATTAGACATTCCCCCCAGGAATAATCTCCCAGTCTTTGCCTCTTATTATTTTATATATCTTTATCAAGTCTCCTCTCATTGTCCTTCACTCCAAAGACAAAATCCCTGACTCACTCAACCTTTCCTCATAAGACATGCTCTTTATTCTAGTCAGCTCTGCACCCTCCAAATCCTTCCTATAAAGAGATGACCAGAACTGAAGACAATAGCTAAGTATGGTCTAAACAGGATTTTATAGAACCACAATATTACATTGCTGCTCTTGAAGTCAATTCCTTGACTAATGAAGGCCAAGACACCATATGTTTGGTTAACCACCCTATCAATAATCAACAAGGGAACTTTCAAATATATTACTAACAATGAAAGTCCTTTATATTCTTCCAATGAAGATCAGAACAGGTTCAGTGAAGACAACCTCATATTTCAAAGAGAATATTATGATTTTGAATTTTAATTCCATTTCACGGTGAGCTCAACAATTGGACACTGATTGATTCCTTTATCTCTGAAAAGAAAAATGACAACTGTTTGCAGATCTTTGAGCATCACTTAGAAAAATTTATTAGTATTTGAGAAAATTTATTTGAAAATAAATTTTCAAGTATTATATCTCTCAGAGTTCCTTCATAAGTTGATGGGTGTTTAAGAAGGTGTATGGTCTGTTGTCCAGCATCTTGTGCTCGCAGTGTTCATCAGAACAACACAAACAAGAATAACAACAGCAAAACAAGTGCCTCTCCTCCCTCTCACTTGTGGACTGTCCACCTCTAGGATCCAGTCTCCAGTGGTCTTGCAGACTCATGGACATCGGGCCTCTGACTTCCCAGCCTCAAAATGTTCAAAGTTAAAAAGTTCAAAGTAAATTTATTTTCAAAGTACATATATGTCACCATATACAACCCTGAGATTCATTTCCATGCAGGCATTCATAGCAGATGCAAAGAAACAAAAAAAAGACAACATAGAAACATAGAAAACCTACAGTACAATTCAAGCCCTTCGGCCCACAGAGTTGTGCTGAACATGTCCCTAACTTAGAAATTACTAGGCTTACTATAGCCCTCTATTTTACAAGCTCCACAACACATAAAATAATAATAATAATAAATAAATAAGCAACAAATATCGAGAACATGAGTTGTGTCCATGAAAGTGAGTCCATTAGTGATAAGTTCAGTGATAAGTTATGTCATTGAGTGAAGTTATTCCCACCAGTTCAAGAGCCTGATGGTTGAGGGGTAATAACTGTACTTGAACCTGGTGGTGTGTCTTGAGGCTCCTAAACGTCCTTCCTGATGGCAGCCGTGAGAAAA
This sequence comes from Hypanus sabinus, assembly GCF_030144855.1. Lineage (NCBI taxonomy): Eukaryota > Metazoa > Chordata > Chondrichthyes > Myliobatiformes > Dasyatidae > Hypanus > Hypanus sabinus. Next base: position 77,704,027 of record NC_082722.1, read on the forward strand.
GAGCATGTCCAGGGTGATGGGGGTCTTTGATGATGGGTGCTGCTTTCCTGCGACAGCTCTCCATGTAGATGTGCTCAGTGGTGGGGTGGGCCTTACCAATGATGGTTTGGGCTGTAATTACTTTTTGTAGGGTTTTCCATTCAAGAGCATTGGTGTTTCCATACCAAACTGTGTTTCAGCCAGTCAAAATACTCTCCACCTCATCTATACAAGTTTGACAAAGTGTTGGATGACATGCCAAATCTTCACAAGCTTCTAAGAAACTAGAGGCACTACCACACTTTCTTTGTAACTGCACTTCCATACCGGACCCAGGAGCTATGCTGGGAAATGAAATCGTTGAGGAATTTGAAGCTGCTAACCCTCTCTCTAGTTTGGTCACGAGGCCTCAACAGCCAGACATCCCAAAGACCTTTAGGCTTTGGTATTTGGTATCAAATTTGAGGTTCAGTATCTTCGGTGCAGATCTTTTCCTCATGGCAGTGCATCGCGGTAGTAGAAGGAAAAAAACAGTAACAGATTGCAGAATAAAGTGTTTCCACCTCATCCAAAATGATGGACATCTGGGAGATGAAGTGTGCACTTAAATTATACTGTCCACCATAAAGCAAAAGATCACTGAACCCGGGTCACCAAATGGCCAGCTGTCCAAGCTAACATGAACTGCCATTCCTATGGCTGACCTGTGAAATGATCAGAAACATTCTGCAGCCCGATTCCCATTTCTGGTCAAAGTGACTCAGGGAGGGTTATCCACGAGTATCTTCAGAACACGAGGCTGGTTTATTTAAAATATTGAACTATGCTTAAAAATCCTTCAGGAAATTAAAGATGAAAGACCTTTCATCTTTAATTAAAGATAAGCTTTATTTGTCACATGTACATCAACATATTGAAAGTACAGTGAAATGAGTCAATGTACCAAGGGTGTTCAGCCCACAAGTGGTGTGGCGTCGCTCTATCATCTACACCACGATATCCGTTACGCTGCCGTGTGGGTCACGGTTAGTGCGATGCTGTTACAACATAGGCCGTCAGAGTTCAGTGTTCAACTCTCACATCATCTGTAAGGAGTCTGTACATCCTCTCCATGACTGCAGGAGTTTCCTCCCACAGTCCAAACACGTACCAGTTAGTGGGTTAATTGGTCATTGAAAATTGTCACGTGATTAGGCTGGGGTTAAATTGGGGCGAACGGTGCGGCTCGAAGGGCTGAAAGGACCTATTCCACTGAAATCTCAAAATAAATAGAATAAAATAACAAAGAAACATCCTCTAGGTGTCCCGACCTACACAGTCGCACTTGACCATTTTAGTGGGAAGCTGGAAGCCAGGAACACCGAGACGGTTTGAGCGACGCGCAGAGATTGGACAGAGTGGGGTTGCTAACTCTGGAAGAGCAGAAGCCGAGGGGAGAACTGATACAAGTTTGTAACATCGTGAGAGGTACTGGGAGAGTAGACAGTTAGTATCTTTGAAATATCAGATACTAGAGGGCATACGTTTCAGGTGAGGAAGGAAGAGTTCAAAGAAGATGTGTGGGAAAAGTTGAATCACAGAGTGGTGGATGCCTGGAATTCATTACCGGGGATTTTGTTGGAGGCAGATATGGAGGTGTTCTAGAAGCTCTAAAATAGACGCAGCAATAAACACAGAATAGAGGGGTAAGGGCCATTGCAGACTGAAGAAATTAGTTTAACTAAGCTTTATCCGCTTAATTAATTCAGCACAGCACCATGGGGCAAAGGGTCTGTTCCTATGCTGTACTCTTCTTGATTCTATGTTCTAATACACTCATTGGTCACTTTATTAAATACCTCCTGTACCTAATAAAAACCCATTGAGTGTACATTCATGGATTTCCGCTGCAGTAGTCCGTCCATGTCAAGGTATGATGTGTTGTGTGTTCAGAAATGCTCTTCTGTACATCACTGTTGTGTGATTATTTGAGTTACTGTCATTTTCCTGTCAGCTTGAACCGGTCTCCTCTAACCTCTCACATTAACAAGGCATTTTGGCCCACAGAACTGCTACTCACTGGATGTTTTTTTTTGTTTTTTGCTCTATTTTCTGTAAACTCTGTAACTCTGTTGAGCATGAAAATCCCAGGAGATCACCCGTTTCTGAGATACTCAAACCACTTCATCTGGTATGAACAAACATCCCACAGACCCTTCATCTCATGCCCTCAATATTTACTGTTTATTTATTATTATTATTATTTCTTTTCTTTATTTTTGCATTTGCACAGTTTGCTGTCTTTTGCACATTGGTTGTCTGCCCTGTTGGTGAATATTTCATTGATTCTTTTATGGTTATCGGAGTTATTGAATATGCCCACAAGAAAATGAATTTGGTGACATACAGTATATATACTTTAAACTTTGAAATTCCATGTACCCCCTAATTGCATGCTATTGTACAAATTAAAACCACGTTTCTAGATCCACTAAAAAGACTTCGCATCATCAAAATAATGCAAGCTTAATTGGATGTAACTCTTTCCTTTCCATTCCATTAGATTATTTATTAACAGTAACCAGGTTCAGTTTATTAATGCAGTGCAATATAAGATAATCAGCAAAAGTGAATATTTTTAATGTGAGTCTATCACCTGTGAATAACTGGTTTTAAAATCACTGCAAATGACTCCTGAAAATCTATATCGAACCATTTAATAGTTCAATACGTGCTAATTAGTTCCTTAGCAAATTGACTGCCTTTTGATTTGAGAAAGCATTTGCCTGCACACTTAAGAGGCTGAGCAGAATTTGTTGTGGTTTGCCCAGCATATTCCAGGGGACTATACAATTTCCCCTCGGGTCTATGCAGTGCTCTTAGCAGTCCCCTTCAGAGAAGCTGCAATTAAGTGGAGGGGGATACCCGCTGTGCAGAGAGTCACAGAGTTGGGGCAGGCTGAAAGGGGATGTACTTATCAAGGCGTCCTGTAAATGCCTTGGGACTGTGTAATGGCTTAGATGGCAGTCAATAAATAAACTGGAATAAAAATTGGAAAAAAATCCAAGTAAGAGCTCTGTGGGCAGTTAGAACCTCTTCACTATTCATGAGCACCAAATTATAATCCTGTCTGACTCTACAATAACATGAGGAGCATTTGAAGGCTTTCGGCCTGGACTCTCTGCCATTTCAAAGATTGGGTGGGGGGGGGGGGATCCTCATGGAAGCCTGTCGAATATCGAAAGGGCTGGATAGAGTGGATGAGGAGATATTTTCTATAGAGGGGGAGTCTAGGACCAGCCTCAGAATAGAGGGACTTCCATTCAGAACAAAGTTGAGGAGGAACTTCTTTAGCCAGATCGATGTAACTCACTCCTGTATGCCTCCTCGTCACCATCTGAGATTTACCAACAACAGTGGTGCTATCTACGTTTGTCAATGGCATTTGATCTGGGCCAAGCCACGTAATCATGAACGGAGAGAGAATAGAGCGGTGGACCAAGCACACATCCTTGAGGTATGACTATAAGGGCGGTATGGTAGTGTAATGGTTAGCACAATGCCTTACAGCACCAGAAGCTCAGAATTAATTCCTACCACTGTCTATAAGGAGTCTGTGTTTTCTCCCTGTTGTTAAACCTTACTTCTAATTATTACCCGTTACCTGATGCAAGAATACACAGTACTACGGAAGATAAAGCAACAGCTTTTTTATTAGTTGCTCACTACTAGAGAGAACCTTCCTTCAGCACTCTCTTGGAGTCTGCATAAGGGTCTCTAATTACTTGTACAAGCATGGCTCCTTTATACACATGTAGCCACGTACACTTGTTAAGCAATTGTGCAATTTCTTCTTTACTTGCCCAGCAATAGTAACATAAAGTACTTATAAGGTAATTGATCATTCAGTGAATCATTGGTCTAAGAACCTGCTTAGGATGGATAGTTCCCGTTTACTTCTAAAAATCTGCATTAGGACATTGTCTTATCAGGCGGTTCTTTATTTAAACCTTGCTCTAGCAATTTCGAGAACAATGTCTAGCATGTTCAGAAAACAGTGTATAATTAATACCGTATCCTCTGGTGTGTCAGCAACATGGAAATTACTCTTTAACCCCTTTAATTTCTTCACCGTGACTTTATGGGTTTCCTCCAGGTGCTCTGGTTTCCTCTCACAGTCCAAAGACATACTGGTTGGTAAGTCAATTGGTCATTGTAAATTGTCCTGTGATTAGCCTGGGGTTAAATAGGGGAGTTGCTGAGTGGTGTGGCTCGAAGGGCCAGGAGCGCCTGTTCTATCAATAAATAAATAACTAAATCTTATAACTTATCGGCACTGACTATGGTCTGATGAGCAAATCAAGGATCCAGTTGCATTGGAAGATACAGAGGCCCAGGTTTATGTAGAAATAACACCAAACAAGGAGAATCAGACTGTAGAACAATAAGACATTAGAGACAAAGCACAACCAGAGACAAGTCCATGGTAGTGAAACAGCTGGTCCATAGTGTTGAGGGAGGGTTAGTGCCATTCAAGGACCTGGCGTATGGGATGTGGGACTTCAGGTTTCTGTACTTCCTGTTCAAAAGTAGCAGCAAGAAGGCATGGCCATAAGACCATAGGACATAGGGACTATTCAGCTAATTGAATCTGCTCCACCATTCTAGCATGTCTCATTTATTATCTTTCTCAATAGTTCCATTTTCTATCAAAGAATGTTGGTATTAAATGGATCTATTGAGAAAAATAGTTCCACCCAATTCCACAAAACAGCATCAGCACCCTCCACCCTCCAAGCAACAATAACAAAACCCGCAAGAAAGACCATGATCAGACGTACAACAAAAACTAACCATTCACCTAGCAATTCACCATAGGCTCTTTCTCTCTCTGAATGAAGGGAAAAAGAGGTGTCACCCTTTCACAGCGAGAGGGGAGACATACAAAACAACTCACTGATTTACAGTGTTAAATTCTTCCGCAACGCTCTTTCTGGGTTCACCAACTCAAGAATTAGCGATAAACTCTCCTCTCCCATGAGAGAAAGAGAGAGGGCACTCATTGGAGTACAGCCCCTGACAACTGACCCGCTGCTCCCGACATTCCGTTTTCTCCCATGATGCTTCAGTCTGCAGCGCTGACGTAGAAATGGTTCAGCCTCAGGGTCACAAAGCCTTGGAATCCCAGAGGTGTGCTCTTTTCCCAGGCCTCATCCTTGGGATATCGAAGAACAGCTGCAAAGAACCAAAGTGAGTTGTGAGCGAGCTATAATGTACGGGTTAGTGTTACTAAGTTGTGAGCGTGGATCCAGTTGCAGGGTCTTCAACAGAACCCCATCAAACCTTGAATGGGAAAAAGAGACACATTAAAGGTAGAAATTTAGCTATTTCCACAGATGAGCTCAAGGAATTAATTGTCGAGCTCCATTGTAGCTCCACTCACCCCATTCTCCTGCCTTCTCCCCATAACCTTTGACACGCTCACTAACTTAGAACCCATCAACTTCACCACAAGACTTTATGGAACAGACAACCTGGGTTCAATTCCCACCTTTGCCTGTAAGAAGTTTATAGGTTCTCCCAGTCAACATATTGGTTTGCTCCAGGTGCTTTGGTTTCGTCCCATAATCCAAAGATGTACCAGTTGATAGCTCAAATGGTCAATATAAATTGTCCCATAATTAGGCTAGGACAAAATCGGAGGTTGCTGGACAGTGTGGCTCGAAGGGCCAGAATGGTCTATTTCACACGGTATCTCAATAAATAAATATTCTCAATGACTTGGCCTCCATGCTATCTGTGGCAATGAATTCCACAGATTCATCACCCTCTGGCTAAATAAATTCCTCCTCATCTCTGTTCTAAATGGACAGAGGTACCTCTATGTTGAGGCTGTGCCCTCTCTCCTAGATTCCCCCTCTGAAGGAAACAATCTCTCCATGTCCACCATCTAGATCTTCCATTGATGGGTCTTTACAACATGTCAGCGATGTGAGATAATGAGGAGTACAAGCAGAGCTCAGCACTTTGAAATTCTCTGGAGGCTGTATTTAGCACTTCTTATTACCTGGGCATTGTGAGTGAAAAACAACGAGGAGTTTTGAGGATGAGGGATCATTGAAATGGACCCCTCAGGCCATTTTGTCCATGCCAGCCTTTGTTGACCATCAACACCAACTCCGTTTGCCTGCATCAGGACGATATCCTTCGGAGCCTTGTCCACTGAAGTGTCAGAACTGATGAAGCATCAACTCTTTATTCCCTTTCATAGATGCCGCCTGACCTGCTGAGTTCCTCTGACATTTGTGAGTGTTGCTCTGGATTTCCAGCATCTGCACAATCACTCGCTTCTATTCCTGCCTTAAGCATTCATGAGAGTAATATGATCAATTTGGTGTGTGAACGAACAGGGTAAAATAATGTGATATTGGAAGAAGATCTGAAGAGATACTTTCACAATGGCTGTAATAGTTGTTGAGTGTGTGGTAATGCTGGTCGGAGACATTGCTTGCAGCTCATATATGCTAAGTTGTTCATTTCATACAGATTCCAAGCAGACACCGCCTCTTTTATGAGCCCTTTACAGCCAAACGGAATTAAAACTGCATCTTTATTACACTTCAGAGGCTGTGGGAATTCTGGGGTCACGCCACAGTCCGATGGTGTGACTGGTCAGTGCCAGCCCTATTGTAGACCAGACACACTTATCGCAGTCCAAGTGTGTGGAGAACAGTTACAGTCCGAGTGTGTGTAGTGACCGGTCACAGTCCGAGTGTGTGGTGACCGGTCACAGTCTGAGTGTGTAGTGACCGGTCACAGTCCGTGTGAGTGGTGACCGGTCACAGTCTGAGTGTGTAGTGACCGGTCACAGTCCGTGTGTGTGGAGACCGGTCACAGTCCGTGTGAGTGGTGACCGGTCACAGTCCGTGTGAGTGGTGACCGGTCACAGTCCGTGTGTGTGGTGACCGGTCACAGTCCGTGTGTGTGGAGACCGGTCATAGTCCATGTGTGTAGTGACCGGTCACAGTCCGAGTGTGTAGTGACCGGTCACAGTCCGAGTGTGTAGTGACCGGTCACAGTCTGAGTGTGTAGTGACCGGTCACAGTCCGTGTGTGTGGAGACCGGTCACAGTCCGTGTGTGTGGAGACCGGTCACAGTCCGTGTGAGTGGTGACCGGTCACAGTCCGAGTGTGTGGAGACCGGTCACAGTCTGAGTGTGTAGTGACCGGTCACAGTCCATGTGTGTGGAGACCGGTCACAGTCCGAGTGTGTAGTGACCGGTCACAGTCCGTGTGTGTGGAGACCGGTCACAGTCCGAGTGTGTAGTGACCGGTCACAGTCCGAGTGTGTAGTGACCGGTCACAGTCTGAGTGTGTAGTGACCGGTCACAGTCCGTGTGTGTGGAGACCGGTCACAGTCCGTGTGAGTGGTGACCGGTCACAGTCCGAGTGTGTGGAGACCGGTCACAGTCTGAGTGTGTAGTGACCGGTCACAGTCCGTGTGTGTGGAGACCGGTCACAGTCCGAGTGTGTAGTGACCGGTCACAGTCCGTGTGTGTGGAGACCGGTCACAGTCCGTGTGAGTGGTGACCGGTCACAGTCCGAGTGTGTGGAGACCGGTCACAGTCCGAGTGTGTGGTGACCGGTCACAGTCCGTGTGTGTGGAGACCAGTCACAGTCCGAGTGTGTAGTGACCGGTCACAGTCCGTGTGTGTGGAGACCGGTCACAGTCCGAGTGTGTGGTGACTGGTCACAGTCCGTGTGTGTGGAGACCGGTCACAGTCCGAGTGTGTAGTGACCGGTCACAGTCCGTGTGTGTGGAGACCGGTCACAGTCCGAGTGTGTGGTGACCGGTCACAGTCCGAGTGTGTGGTGACCGGTCACAGTCCGAGTGTGTAGTGACCGGTCATAGTCCATGTGTGTAGTGACCGGTCACAGTCCGAGTGTGTAGTGACTGGTTACAGTCCGAGTGTGTGGAGACCGGTCACAGTTCGAGTGTGTAGTGACTGGTCACAGTCTGAGTGTGCAGTGACTGGTCACGGTCCGATTGTGTAGTGACCGGTCACGGTCCGAGTGTGTAGTGACCGGTCACGGTCCGAGTGTGTAGTGACCGGTCACGGTCCGAGTGTGTAGTGACCGGTCACGGTCCGATTGTGTAGTGACCGGTCACGGTCCGAGTGTGTAGTGACCGGTCACGGTCCGAGTGTGTAGTGACCGGTCACGGTCCGAGTGTGTAGTGACCGGTCACAGTCCGAGTGTGTAGTGACCGGTCACAGTCCGTGTGTGTAGTGACCGGTCACAGTCCGTGTGTGTAGTGACCGGTCACAGTCCGAGTGTGTGTAGTGACCGGTCACAGTCCGAGTGTGTGTAGTGACCGGTCACAGTCCGAGTGTGTAGTGACCGGTCACAGTCCGTGTGTGTGGAGACCGGTCACAGTCCGTGTGAGTGGTGACCGGTCACGGTCCGTGTGTGTGGTGACCGGTCACGGTTCGTGTGTGTGGAGACCGGTCACAGTCCGAGTGTGTAGTGACCGGTCACAGTCCGAGTGTGTAGTGACCGGTCATAGTCCATGTGTGTAGTGACCGGTCACAGTTCGAGTGTGTAGTGACCGGTCATAGTCCCTGTGTGTAGTGACCGGTCACAGTTCGAGTGTGTAGTGACCGGTCATAGTCCCTGTGTGTAGTGACCGGTCACAGTCCGAGTGTGTAGTGACCGGTCATAGTCCATGTGTGTAGTGACCGGTCACAGTTCGAGTGTGTGGAGACCGGTCACAGTCCGAGTGTGTGGAGACCGGTCACAGTCCGTGTGTGTAGTGACCGGTTACAGTCCGAGTGTGTGTAGTGACCGGTCACAGTCCGAGTGTGTAGTGACCGGTCACAGTCCGAGTGTGTAGTGACCGGTCACAGTCCGTGTGTGTAGTGACCGGTTACAGTCCGAGTGTGTGTAGTGACCGGTCACAGTCCGAGTGTGTGTAGTGACCGGTCACAGTCCGTGTGTGTGGAGACCGGTCACAGTCCGTGTGAGTGGTGACCGGTCACGGTCCGTGTGTGTGGTGACCGGTCACGGTTCGTGTGTGTGGAGACCGGTCACAGTCCGAGTGTGTGGTGACCGGTCACAGTCCGAGTGTGTAGTGACCGGTCATAGTCCATGTGTGTAGTGACCGGTCACAGTTCGAGTGTGTAGTGACCGGTCATAGTCCCTGTGTGTAGTGACCGGTCACAGTTCGAGTGTGTAGTGACCGGTCATAGTCCCTGTGTGTAGTGACCGGTCACAGTCCGAGTGTGTAGTGACCGGTCATAGTCCATGTGTGTAGTGACCGGTCACAGTTCGAGTGTGTGGAGACCGGTCACAGTCCGAGTGTGTGGAGACCGGTCACAGTCCGTGTGTGTGGTGACCGGTCACAGTCTGAGTGTGTGGAGTCCGGTAACAGTTCGAGTGTGTGGAGACCGGTCACAGTCTGAGTGTGTGGAGACCGGTCACAGTCTGAGTGTGTGGAGTCCGGTAACAGTTCGAGTGTGTGGAGTCCGGTAACAGTTCGAGTGTGTGGAGACCGGTCACAGTCTGAGTGTGTAGTGACTGGTCACAGTCCGAGTGTGTAGTGACCGGTCACAGTCTGAGTGTGCAGTGACTGGTCACAGTCTGAGTGTGCAGTGACCGGTCACAGTCTGAGTGTGTAGTGACTGGTCACAGTCCGAGTGTGTAGTGACCGGTCACAGTCTGAGTGTGTAGTGACTGATCACAGTCTGAGTGTGTGGAGTCCGGTCACAATCCGAGTGTGTAGTGACCGGTCACAGTCTGAGTGTCCAGTGACCGGTCATAGTCCGAGTATGTAGAGATCAGTCACAGTCTGAGTGTGCAGTGACTGGTCACAGTCTGAGTGTGTGGAGTCCGGTAACAGTTCGAGTGTGTAGTGACCGGTCACAGTTCAAGTGTGTAGTGACTGGTCACAGTTCGAGTGTGTAGTGACCGGTCACAGTCCGAGTGTGTGGAGACCGGTCACAGTCTGAGTGTGTAGTGACCGGTCACAGTCCATGTGTGTGGAGACCGGTCACGGTTTGAGTGTGTGGAGACCGGTCACGGTTCGAGTGTGTGGAGACCGGTCACAGTCTAAGTGTGTAGTGACCAGTAACAGTCCGAGTGTGTGGAGACCGGTCACGGTTCGAGTGTGTGGAGACTGGTCACAGTCTGAGTGTGTAGTGACCAGTAACAGTCCGAGTGTGTGGAGACCGGTCACGGTTCGAGTGTGTGGAGACCGGTCACAGTCTGAGTGTGTAGTGACTGATCACAGTCTGAGTGTGTGGAGTCCGGTCACGGTTCGAGTGTGTGGAGACTGGTCACAGTCCGATTGTGTAGTGACTGGTCACGGTCCGAGTGTGTAGTGTCCGGTCACGGTCCGAGTGTGTGGAGACCGGTCACGGTCCGAGTGTGTGGAGACCGGTCACGGTCCGAGTGTGTGGAGACCGGTCACGGTCCGAGTGTGTGGAGACCGGTCACGGTCCGAGTGTGTGGAGACCGGTCACGGTCCGAGTGCGTGGAGACCGGTCACGGTTCGAGTGTGTGGAGACCGGTCACGGTTCGAGTGTGTGGAGACCGGTCACGGTCCGAGTGTATGGAGACCGGTCACGGTTCGAGTGTGCGGAGACCAGTCACAGCCTGAGTGTGTAGAGACCAGTCACAGTCGAAGTGTGTAGAAACTATTCACAAGCCAAGTGTGCCTCTACCATAGGAGGTGTAAGGTGCTCTTTCCCTCCTCTAACCTGCAGGTCACTCTTGGGCAAGGTGTATCAGCTGCTTACCCCTCTGCTCAGAGCCCCATGAAGCGTATGGATAATAACTGGGGTCATCTGTCTTGTAAAGACACTGCCCAGGAGAAGGCAATGGCAAACCCTTTCTGTAGAAAAGTTGCCAAGAACAATCATGGTCATAGAAAGACCACGATCGCCCGTGTCATATGATCATATGATGTCATACGATCACCCACGTCATATGACACGGTACATGATGGTGATTTTTTTATTTATTGTTATTATTTTGTTTTTCTTTTTTTGCATTTGTACAAATTGCTGTCATTTGCACATTGGTCATTTGACTGTCTTTGTGTGTAGTTTTTCATTGATTCTTTGGATCTCTCTGAATGAATGACAGGGTTGTATATAGTGACATATACTGTACGTACTTTGATAATAAATTCACTTTGAACTTTGATTTTTGAAACTCAAGGAAAGTTTCTACCGCACTGTTATAAGACTATTTAATAGCTCCCTAGTTCAATGCGCTGGATTCTTGACCTCACAATCCACATCATTACAATGTTTGCTTGCACCGTACTTCCTCTGTAACTTTATTCTGCAGTGTTGTTTTCCCTTGTACTAGCTCAATGCACTGTCTGAACAAACAGTAAGCAATCAAGCTTTTCGCTCTACCTCAGCTTATGTCTTAAAGTTCAGTTTCTAATCAGAGATACAGCACCATAGCAGGCTCATCCACCTAAAATTATATATACCCATGTGACCAATTAACCTAGCGACTCGTACATCTTTGGAATGGGAGAGGAAACCGTAGCGCCCGGAGAAATCTCCTTCAGTCATGGGGAGAATGTACAAACTCCTTACAGACTGCAGTGGGAATTGAACCCAGTTACTAGGGTTGCACTAACTGCTGGGTTACTGAGTGGGAACATGGAACATAGAGCACTACAGCACAATACATAGTCCTTCAGCCCCGGTGCCAAACTTCTTCAACCGCTCGAAGATCAATCTAATGCCTCCCTCCCCCATAGTGCTCCATTTCCCTTTCATCCTTGTGTCTACCTACTGTGAGGGCTTTTGAAATGCCCCTAATGTATCTTCCTCTACCGCCATCCCCGGCAGTGTGTTCCATGCACCATTTTCTGTATAAAAAGAAATCCACCTCTGACATTCCCGCCGTCCTTTCATTCACACACCTTCAAATTTTGCCCTCTTGTATTAGCCATTTCCACCCTGGGAAAAAGTCTCCAGCAGTCCACAAGTCTATCTTGTTGAATTATCTCAGTGCACTGTTGTAAAGAATGGAATGGAATGCACAACAGGTTTTTCACTGTAACTCAATATGTGATCATAATTAGCCAATTTGCCCATTTATCCAGGCAAAATGTTATACTGGCTATCTCCCGTCTAATCTTTCAGTCTAAGTGAAGGGTCTGACCCAAAAGGGAGCAGCACGGTACCATAGTTGGGGTAGCATGGTAGTGTAGTGGTTAGCACAAAGCTTAACAGTACCTTCAACCTGGGTTCAGTTCCCACTACTGCCTTTAAGGAGTTTGTACGTTCTCTCTGTGACCGTGTGGGTTTCCTCCCACAGTCCAAAGACGCACCAGTTGGGAGATTGTAAATTGGCTTATGATTTGGCTCAGATGAAATCAGGAGTCGCTGGGTGGCACAGCTTGAAGGGCTTTAAGGGTCTATTCCACGCTTTATCTCAATAGATAAATAGATGAAGAAACAATGTTGTCTCTTCTTTTCCCTCCACAGATTCTGCTGTTAGCAACCAGCCTGTGTTCGAGCGAATGGATTCAGGAAAAGATCTCTTCATGATCTAAGGAGTTGTAAATAGAGTTAAACATCGTGCTGTAATCAGCAAATCATTTAACTTCTCAAGCTCATTTAAATACAAACTCTTCATTGGCTCAGTGTTCATGGAGTGACAGGAATCCCTTCATTATTTTAAAAAGTTCCCACATCTATCTTTTAAACCATGGGGGAGAAATGGAAGCCAAGGTCATGCAAACATTCCCCACAATTTATCCTAAATTCAAAACACAACATGCAGGAAATTCCCTACAGTTGTGGAAAGAAAATAGAGTGAACGTTCGGGCCAAAGGCCCTTCATTTTAATTTAACCCTTTAACTGATGTTCTTGTTGTGACTTTGATTTTGAAAGTGAGACCACAAATCCGAGGCTATAATCATCCCACACACCACGCGAGGGTGGGGTGTGTCTTCGGCTGAGAGCCATTTGAAGTTCTCCAGGATTGTAATCATCGAGGGCTAGTGAACACTCCTACCCTCACCGGGTCAGGGAGTTCTAATGTCAGAGGTCAGTGCAAGTCTGGAGTTTGAGGCGAGGGCTCAAAGTCCTGTGATTGGCTCGTCCTGGGGTTTATAGGAAGGTTACAATTACAGAAGTGGTGCAATGTAGGGAGGTAAATGGGGCAGCATGATAGCATGGTGGTGAGCACAATACTTTATAGTCCCAGCGACCCAGGTTCAATTCCCATTGCCATCTGTAAGGAGTTTGTACATTCTCCCCCTTACCACGTGGGTTTCCTCCGGGAGCTCTGGTTTCCTCCCACAGTCCAAAGATGTACCGGTTTGGTAGGATAATTGGTGATTGTAAATTATCTCGTGATTAAGCTAGGATTAAATCAGGGGATTACCGGGCAGTGTGGCTCATAGGGCCAGAAGGGCCTATTCCATGTTGTAGCTCAATAACAAATTTTTAAATAAACAAGGACCATGACAAGGTACAACATGAGATTAAAAGTTCATCTTTTAGCATATGAGAGGTCCATTCAAGGGTGTGATCACAGTGAGCTGGGTCTATGACTGTCACTAGGTACTTATCAGCCAAACTCAGGTGAATTCTACCACAGAATAAGGGTTATCACAAATGCAGGCCCACTTCCTGACAGCCGCAGGGCCACCCATTTGATCCTGACCTCTGGTGCTGTCTATGTGGAGTTTGCACATTCTCCCTGTAGCTGTGTGGGTTTCCTCTGGGTGCTCTGGTTCCCTCCCACATCCCAGAGACCGCAGGTTGGTAGGTTAATTGGTTGCTGTGAATTGCTCCTAGTGTGTAGATTCAGATTCGTTTATTTATCAGGTGTACATCAAAACACATTGTGAAATGTGCTGCTTTGTGTCAACAGCCAACACAACCCAAGGCCGTGCTTGGGGCAGCCTGCAAGAGTCACCACACAGTTCGGTGCCAATATAGCATGCCCACAATGCCCAGCACTACGACACAAGCAGCAACAACAAAGCAAGCCTTGTTTTACATACACATACACACACACCACCCACCCCAGCGCAGGCCCCGTCTGGGTCTCCAGCCTCCCATGGACTTGCAGACTTGCCAACCCAGGGCTTCGTCCATCGGTCTTCAACTTCCAGACTTCGTGTGAGGGGTACATCACAGGAGAGTTGATGCGTATATGTGGACAATAAAGCGGGATCAGTTCAGGATTTGTGTGAATAATGGTTGATAGTACAGACTTGAAGGGCTGAAGGGCCAGTTCCTGTGTTGTATCTTTCTATAACTCCAATATCCAATTTCTGGAAGGACTTGATCTCTTGTCTGAGCCGTAAACACAAAAGATTCTGCAGATACTGGAAATCCAGAGCAACACTCACCACTCAGCAGATCAGGCAGCATCTATGGAAATGAATAAACGGTTGATGCTTTGGGCTGAGATTCTTCACTAGGACTGGCAGTCCTGTTTATTCATTTCCATTGATGCTACCTGACCTGTTGAGTTCCTCTAACATTTTGTGTCTTGTGCGAGCCACCCAGGTTATGATACGTGGCTGGAAATCTGGGATTAATATGCATCGGGTTTCTTGGTCTGAATCTGCAATTGAACTCAAAGGAGCCAATTCATTTTATTTTTTAAGCCCATCACCCCTACTGAAGCAGAGGCTACCAGAAGTAGCTCCTCTGTCCCGGGCCAGTCTTTCAGGTTGTCTGCAGGTGGAGCCCGTTTTCAAAGATCTTTTCCCTCCCAGGGATGAGGCCTTTGGAGCTTCTGTTGCTGCAGCTCTGGGTTTTTACAGGATAGTGTTGATAGCCCCAAGCCCAACCAGGCTTGGCAGAGTTAGGTAGTTCCCTTGCCTCTCTTTATATTTCTTTGTGCTTTGTTTTTTCCACAAAAGAAGCTGTCTGGTTAATATGAAACAACAAAACAATGGCCAGCTTCAGAAAGAGAAGTGAAATCTTATCTTTGGCTCCTGGCCATGGTTGAATCGATTGATTTATGCCTTTTGAAATATAACTTTAATTTCTTAGCAATGCCTCAATGACCTTTTGCAGTTAGCAAGTTAAGTCAAGAGAGTCAGTAACGATCCAAGTATAGAAGCCTTGCCGACAGAAAGTGTTAGAATCACAGCTCAGGCACTCTAACAGGGGAATGATGGGGTCTCAAGACAAGAAGTCCTTCTGTTGTCCTTTTTCTACTGATGCACTTTTGGAAGTGTAGCAACTGTTCGCCTCATGCCCCAGTAGGACAATTTCAATACACAGGAAATGTAATTGGCTGCAGGGAGTAGTGGACAAAACCAGTTCCCTTGTGGATGTAACCTGGTCCACTGACAACTACTACAGGAGGTGACATAAGGAAATCTGCAGATGCTGGAAATTCAAACAACAACACACACAAAATGCTGGTGGAACACAGCAGGCCAGGCAGCATCTATAGGGAGAAGCACTGTCGACATTTCAGGCCCAGACCCTTCGTCAGGACTAACTGAAAGGAAAGATACCAAGAGATTTGAAAGTAATGGGGGAGGGGGAAATGCAAAATGATAGGAGAAGACCGGAGGGGCCGGGATGAAGCTAAGAGCTGAAAAAGGTGATTGGTGAAAGTGATACAGAGCAGGAGAAGGGAAAGGATCATGGGATGGGAGGCCTCAGGAGAAAGAAAGGCGGGGGGGGGGGGGAAGCACCAGAGGGAGATGGAGAACAGGCAAACAACTAAATATGTCAGGGATGGGTTAAGAAGGGGAGGAGGGGCATTAATGGAAGTTAGAGAAGTCAATGTTCATGCCATCAGGTTGGAGGCTACCCAGCTGGTCTATAAGGTGTTGTTCCTCCAACCTGAGTTTGGATTCATTTTGACAGTAGAGGAGGCCATGGATAGACATATCAGAATGGGAATGGGACGTGGAATTAAAATGTGTGGCCACTGGGTGATCCTGCTTTTTCTGGCAGACCGAGCATAGGTGTTCAGTGAAACTACAGGAGGTGCTGCCTCAAGAAGGTGGTGCTCATCAGAATCAGGTTTATTCAGGCAGACGACAGAATAAGAGGGTGGGGAGCCTGCCTCCAGCTTGTACTCCTTCCCCCACCCCTCATCACCCTCTTATTCTGGCTTCTTCACCCTCCCTTTCCAGTCCTGATGAAGGGTCTCAGCCCAAAACTTCGACTGTTTATTCCTCTCCACAGACATCTGACCTGCTGAGTTCCTCCAGCATTTTGTGTGTGTTACTCTATTTGTTGCATTACTTCAGCTTAGACTACAATCTTTGCTCCATTCTCCTTTTTAGCACTCGTATTTATTATTAATGTACGGGGTGTATGGGGTGTCCAGGGAGGGGCAGCATCTCTGGTAATGGGCTCGTCATGTCCATTCTAGGGAGATCACTCATCTTTGGTCCCCACAGACTAAACCAGGTGAAGGTTGCCAGCGGCCCTCATACCCCAGTGAGATAGAGACCTGCACGTGAAGTCAGCTCTGACAAAATGGTTGGATGCAATCAACAGCCAGAAAGGTGTGGAGAGCAAAGGGCATGACAAGTCATGGCCATGCATTGCAACCAAGGAAAACCCCAGTTTGTGACAACTAGTTGTAGCACTTCCAAGCTTGAGAGAGTGGACCTGCCCCAGTTCCTCAAGCTCCCCACCACGCATCTTCTATTACTTTTGGGCAAACAAAATAAAAAAATTATTAATGTTCTGTCATCTTCCCCCTTCTTCTCCAGTCTTGATGAAGGGTCTCAGCCCGAAACTGCGACTGTTCATTCATTTCCAGAGATGCTGCCTGACCTGCTGGGATCCCCCAGCATTTTGTGTGTGTTGCTTTAGATTTCCAGTGTCTGCAGACTTCCTCATGTTTATTATCATCAAAAGGTGATGCCCACCAGAAGGCAGCACCCATGGACATCCAGGCACATGCCCTCTTCTCACTACAATCATCAGGGAAGAGGTAGAGGAACCTTTGAGATATGGGCCCAAAACTGTTGACAATTCTCCAAGTACAGCCCGACTAGTGTCTTATAAAGGCTCAGCATTATCACCTTGCTTTTATATTCTATTCCCCTTGAAATAAGTGCCAACTTTCATTAATTGCCCTTCATTAGATGGGGGGTGGTGGGGGGGGGGATTCCCAGTTGAAGAGTCGTGAGGTAATGTTTGAGATTTATAAAGCTCTGGTTATACTACACTTGGAATATTGAGTTCAGTTCCGGTCGCCTCATTATAGGAAGGATGTGGAAGGTTCAGAGACAATGCAAATGAAATTAACAAGGATGCTACCTGGATTCACAAGTAGGTCTTTTGAGGAAAGGTTGAGCGAGCTAGGGATTTTTCTCTTTGGAGTGAGTTGATAGAAGCCTACAAGATAATAAAAGGCATAGATCAAGTGGACAACTGGAAACGTGTTCACAGGGCACAAATGGCTAGTACTTGGAGGCATGATTTTAAAGCGGCTGATAGAAAGTACAGAAGGGATGTCAGATGGATGTATTTTACCCGGAGAGTGTTAGATCCATGGAATGTCCAGGAGGCGGATGTATTCAGGACATTAGAAGAGGTCTGAGATAGGCACATGGGTGATAGAAAAATGGAGGATTAGGTGAGAGGGAAGTGTTAGAGTGATCTGAATGTAGGTCAAAAAGTTAGCACAATATTGTGAGCTGAAATACTGTGCTGTATTGTTCTAGGTTCAGTGTTCTAACTATATAATGGTGAGTGACCTTCTTGAACTGAAGTTCTTCTGCAGAAGGGACCAGGTCTGTGTTGAATGACTCTATCTTTTGTACCTATGTGACTGCACAAAGTTCTGCATCATTTGTAACTCCTTAGGTAGTGAAGTAGTTTAAACCCAAATGCAGCAGGACCTGGACAGTATCCAGGCTTGGGCTGACAAGTGGCAAGAAATATTTGAACAATGCAACTGCCAGGCAATGACCATCAGCAAGAAGAGAGACTCTAACAATCGTCCCTTGACATTCAGTGGCATCACCATCACTGAATCCCCTAGTATCCACATCTTGGGGGTGACCATTGACAGGAAACTGAACTGGTTTAGCGATATAAACACCATGGCTACCAGAGCAGGTCAAAGGCTAGGAATCTTGTGGAGTTTAACTCACCTCCTGACTCCCCAAAGCCTGTCCACCATCTACAAGGCTCAGGTCAGGAGTGTAATGGAATACTCACCGCTCACCTGGATGAGTGCAGCTCCATCAACACTCAAAAAGTTTGACACCATCCAGTGCAAGGCAGCCCACTTAATTGGTACCCCTTGCACATTCTGGCCATTCTCCTCTGACCTCTCTCATCAATGAGGCATTTTCACTCACAGAACTGACACTCACTGGATGTTGTTTGCTTTTCAGAGCATTCTCTGTAAACTCAAGAGACTGGTGTGTGTGAAAATCCCAGGAGATCAGCAGTTTGAGATACTCAAACCACCCCATCTGGCACCATCATTCATTCCATGGTCAAAGTCACTTAGATCACATTTCTTCCCTATTCTGATGTTTGGTCAGAACAACAACTGAACTTATTGACCTTGGCTGCATGCTTTTATGCACTGAGATGCTGCCACATGATTGGTTGATAAGATATTAGTTCAGTGGCAGTTATCGTGGTACATATTGGTACCAATGACAAAAAGGTAGGAAAAGGGAGGAGGTCATGAAAACAAACTACAGGGAGTTAGGAAGGAAGTTGAGAAACAGGACCACAAAGGTAGTAATCTCAGGATTACTGCCTGTGCCATGAGACAGTGAGAATAGGAATAGAATGAGGTGGAGGATAAATGCGTGGCTGAGTAATTGGAGCAGGGGGCAAGGATTCAAATTTCTGGATCATTGGGACTTATTTTGGAGTAGGAGTGACCTGTACAAAAAGGACGGGTTGCACTTGAATCCCAGGGGACCAGTATCCTGGCGGGAAGGTTTGCTAAGGTTATTGGGGAGAGTTTAACCTAGAATTACTGGGGGGGGGGGAGGGGGGGAACCGAACTGAAGTGACGGAGGAAAGGGAGGTTGGCTCACAAAGAGTGAAAGCTTGGAGACTGTGCGATAGGGAGGATAGGCAGGTGATAGAGAATAGACAGACCGATGGTTTGAGATGTGTCTATTTTAATGCGAGGAGTATTATAAACAAAGTGGATGAGCTTAGAGCGTGGATCAGCACTTGGAGCTACGATGTTGTGGCCATTACAGAGACTTTGATGGTGCAGGGGCAGGAATGGTTACTTTGTGCCAGGCTTTAGATGTTTCAGAAAGGACAGGGAGGGAGGCAAAGGAGGTGGGGGCGTGGCACTGTTGATCAGAGATAGTGTCACAGCACCAGAAAAGGAGGAAGTCATGGAGGAGTTGTCTACGGAGTCTCTGTGGGTGGAAGTTAGGAATAGGAAGGGGTCAATAACTCTACTGGGTACTTTTATAGACCACCTGATAGTAACAGGGATATCAAGGAGCAGATAGGGAGACAGATTCTGCAAAGGTGTAATAATAACAGGGTTGTCATGGTGGGAGATTTTAATTTTCCAAATATTGATTGGCTTCTCCCCAGAGTGAGGATTTAGATGGGGTGGAGCTTATTAGGCGTGTTCGGGAAGATAAGTCAACAAGAGGAGAAGCTGTACTTGATCTGGTGTTGGGAAATAAACGTGGTTAGGTGTCTGGTCTCTCAGTGGAAGAACATTTTGGAGATAGAGATCACAATTCTATCTCCTTTACCATAGCATTGGAGAGGGATAGGAACAGACAATTCAGGGAAATGTTTAATTGGAGTAAGGGAAAATATGAAGCTATCAGGCAGGAAACTGGAAGCATAAATTGGAAACAGATGTTCTCAAGGAAATGTACAGAAGAAATGTGGCAAATGTTGAGGGGATAATTGCATGGGGTTCTGCATAGGTACGTTCCAATGAGACAGGGAAAGGATGGTAGGGAACAGGAACCGTGGTGTACAAAGGCTGTTGTAAATCCAGTCAAGAAGAAAAGAAGAGCTTACGAAAGTTTCAAAAAACTAGGAAATGATAGAGATCTATAAGGTTATAAAGCTAGCAGGAAAGAGCTGAAGAATGAAATTAGGAGAACCAGAAGGGGTCATGAGAAGGCCTTGGCGGACAGGATTAAGGAAAAGCCCAAGGCATTCTACAAGTATGTGAAGAGCAAAAGGATAAGACGTGAGAATAGGACCAATCAAGTGTGACAGTGGGAAAGTGTGTATGGAACCGGAGGAAATAGCAGAGGTACTTAATGAATACTTTGTTTCAGTATTCACTATGGAAAAGGATCTTGGTGATTGTAGTGATGACTTACAGCAGACTGAAGAGATTGACCATTAGATATTAAGGAAGAGGATCTGATGGAGCATTTGGAAAGCATCGAGTTGATTAAGTCATAGGGACCAGATGGCTGTACCCCAGCCTATTGTGGGAAGTGGGGGAGGAGATTGCTGAGTCTCTGGCGATTATCTTTGCATCAACAATGAGGATGGGAGAGGTTCCGGAGGATTGGAGGGTTGTGGATGTTGTTCCATTATTCAAGAAAGGGAGTAGAGATAGCCCAGGAAATTATAGGCTAGTGAGTCTTATTTCAGTGATGTTCAGTAAGTTGATGGAGAAGATCCTGAGAGGCAGCATTTATGAACAGTTGGAGAGGCATAACATGATTAGGAATAGTCAGCATGGCTTTGTCAAAGGCAGGTCGTGCCTTACGAGCCTGATTCAGTTTTTTTAGGATGTGACCAAACACATTGATGAAGGTAGAGCAGTAGATGTAGTGTATATGGATTTCAGCAAGGCATTTGATAAGGTACCCCTTGCAAGGCTTTTTGAGAAAGTAAGGAGGCATTGGGTCCAAGGAGACATTGCTTTGTGGATCCTGAACTGGCTTGCCCACAGAGGCAAAGAGTGGTTGTAGACGGGTCATATTCTGCATGGAGGCCGGTGACCAGTGGAGTGCCTCAGGGATCTGTTCTGGGACCCCTACTCTTCGTGATTTTTATAAATGACCTAGATGAAGTTGGGGGATGGGTTAGTAAATCTGCTGATGACACAAAGGTTGGAGGTGCTGTGGATAGTGTGGAGGGCTGTCAGAGGTTACCGCAGGTCATTGATGGCAGATGGAGTTCAACACAGATAAGTGTGATGTGGTTCATTTTGGTAGGTCAAATACGATGGCAGAATATAGCATTAATGGTAAGACTCTTGTGTGTGTGGACAATCAGAGGAATCTTGGGGTCCGAGTCCATAGGACACTTACAGCTGCTGCACAGGTTGACTCTGTGGTTAAGGAGGCATACGGTTCATTGGCCTACGTCAACTGTGGGATTAAGTTTAAGAGCCGAGAGGTAATGTTGCAGCTATATAGGACCCTGGTCAGACCCCACTTGGAGTACTGTGCTCAGTTCTGGTCGCCTCACTACAGGAAGAATGTGGAAACCGTAGGAAGGGTGCAAAGGAGATTTACAAGGATGTTGCCTAGATTGGGAAGCATGTCTTATGAGAGTAGGTTGAGTGAACTCAGCCTTTTCTTCTTGGAGCGACTAAGGATGAGAGGTGACCTGATAGAGGTGTACAAGAAGATGAGAGGCACTAATCATGTGGATAGTCAAAGGCTTTTTCCCAGGGCTGAAATGGCTAGCACGAGAGAGTATAGTTTTAAGGTAAACACAAAGTACACTGCAGATGCCGTGGTCAAATCAACATGTACAAACAAGCTGGAGGAACTCAGCAGGTTGGGCAGCATCCGTTGAAATAAGCAGTCAATGTTTCAGGCTGAGACCCTTCATCAGGACTGAAAAAGGAGGGGGAAGGGACCCTATAAAGAAGGTGGGGGGAGGGTGGAAGGTGCCAGGTGAAATACCAATCAGAGGAGAGATCAAGGGGTGGGGGAGGGGAAGCAAGGAGGGGTTAGGCAGGAGAGGTAAAGAAGGGGAAAGCACTATAGGTAGTAGAAGAAGGCAGAATCATGAGAGAGGTGATAGGCAGCTAGAAGAGGAGGCTGAGTGAAAGTGTGATGGGGAAAAGGAGGGGGAGGGAATTACTAGAAGTTGGAGAATTTTCCAAGGGGCTGGAGACTACCCAGACGGTATATGAGGTGTTGCTCCTCCAACCTGAGTTTGGCCTCATCATGGCAGTAGAGGAGGCCATGTATGGACATATCCGAATGGGAATGTAAAGCAGAGTTGAAGTGGGTGGCAACCGGGAGATCCTGTCTGTTGTAGCGGACAGAGTAGAGGTGCTCTTTCACTCTCCCTCCTCTTCTAGCTGCCTATCACCTCTCTCATGATTCTGCCTTCTTCTACTACCCATACTGCTTTCCCCTTACATTCCTCCTTCACCTTTCCTGCCTATCCCCTCCCTGCTTCCTCTCCCCCACCCCTTGATCTTTCCTCTGATTGGTTTTTCACCTAGCACCTACCAGCCTTCTCCTTCCCACCCTCCCCCACCTTCTTTATAGGGCCCCTGCCCCCTCCCTCTTCAGTCCTGACGAAGGGTCTCGGCCCGAAACGTTGAATGCTCCTTTCAACGGATGCTGCCCGACCTGCTGAGTTCCTCCAGCTTGTTTGTACATGTTGATAGTTTTAAGGTGCTTGGAAGTAGGTACAGAGGAGACGTCAGGGGTAAGTTTTTTATGCAGAGAGTGGTGAGTGCATGGAATGGGCTGCTGGCAATGGTGGTGGAGGCAGAAACGATAGTGTGTTTTAAGAGACTCCTGGATAGGTACATGGAACTTAGAAAAATAGAGGGCTATGGATAAGCCTAGGTAGTTCTAAGGTAAGGACATGTTCAGCACAGTTTTGTGGGCCGAAGGGCCTGTATTGTGCTGTAGGTTTTCTATGTTTCTATTTACACAAAATGAGATGTACAAGATGTACCTAATGAAGGGGTGACTGAGTGGAGTTTATTATGATACATCATGCATAATGAGAGCTGGAACTGAAACTTACTGCCCATTATACTGCTGGCGTTTAGGGCAGTGATGATGTTCCTCGATCTCCTTCTGTTCTTCAGCAGTCAGGTGCAGAAGGATTCTTCATTGCTGTTTCCATTATAGTCAGTCAGGGTTGTTAACACTGAGCTGAACTCCTGAACATGGAGGACCTCTCTCAGCCTGGCTCTACTGTTTGACCTGTTTGGCATAGGTGACCTTACCAAGAGTCACAGCATAAAGCCCCGACTCCAGCCAGCGTAGCACGCGATCCTCTAAACCCAATGACAAGGTTGTGGTCTTCTTGGAAGACGATCCAAAGCATTGACTGCGTAGATACTGTCTGCCCTGCTGAGTTCCTCCAGCATTTTGTGTGTGTTGCTTGAATTTCCAGCAACTGCAAAATCTCTTGTGTCTCCACAATGATAGTAGACGCATTGTCATCACTATCAGGAAATTCCAGTTGGGATAGTTCCTTAAGCGTGCATTATTTGCAGAAAATGAAGGATTTTAGACATTTACTCACGACTTCAGGAGTTATCAAATGCTTCCTGTTGATATATTCAAATCAAAGTGGAGCACTGAGTAAGTTCCTGAATGATGGTACTCATTTACATTTAGTGATGTGGAATACCGTTCTTCTCCTCAGTAGGAAAAAGATTAATCGAACCATACTGCTAACTAACTGCATGCTGGCACTCCATCTCCATCTGTCCTTGGCCATCTCATCTATCGTGCCCAGGTGTGGTTCAGGGTCCTCATTTCTGCCTCTCAGGTATGGCACCAGGAAGTCTTTGGCCACCACCGTCAGTCGTGGAAATCCCAGCCGCAGACTCCGGAATACCATCGTACACAGAAATAGGATTCTTTGTTGCTGTTAGCCCTGAGCTAAGCTCTCAAACCTGGAGAACCAGTGGGCCACTCTTAATCTGGCCTCAACCCTTTGACCTGTTTGGCATGGGTGACCTTATCAAGCACCAAAGCATAAAGCTCCAGCCAGCATAGCTCTCTGAGTCATTGAGTCACACAAGTCTCCAAACCCTGCAACAACGTCGTGGTCCTCTTGGAGGGTTTGAAGAGGAAGAAATGGTTTGGAAACAATCCACCATCATTCCTACTGGACCCTCACTCCATTTGAACAGCTTCTTTTCACATAATGAGGCTGATTCACATTTATTTGTCGGATGTTCATTGAAACATGCAGAGAAATGTGTCATTTATGCTAATGACCAGCATACCAAAGTGGCAGCAGAGTATGGCATACGTTTAGATTGGATTAGATTAACGTTATTTGTCACATGAAACGTCAAAATATACAGTGAAGTGCGTCATTTGTGTCAAATCAAGTAAGGGAGGATTGTGCTGGGGCAGCCCGCAAATGTCACCATGCTTCTGGTGCCAACATAACATGCCCACAAATCACTAACCCTAAACCATAGATTTTGGAATGTGGGAGGAACCCGGAGCACCCGGAAGAAACCCATGTGGTCATGGGGAGAACGTACTATATCCTTACTGACAGCAGAGGAAATTGAACCCCAATCATTCAATCGCTGGCGTTTAAACCATTATGTTAACCACTAGGGTAACATTCCCTCTCAGCTACTCTACCAGGTATAACAGTCTCAAACATTCTTTTCACAGGTGGAGACACAGAGTAAGTGACCCTGACAGGGGCAAAGGGTTGAGTTGGTCCAATATGACCCATCCTGGCCTGCTCTAAGGCAGCACACACTCAAACTGATCTGAGTCAGGTCCCAAAAGACTTCTGACGGGTAGCTCAGATGTAGAGAGCACTGGGACCCAGTTGTTTGTAATGCCTATAAGTGATTTGGGTGAAACTGGAAGGGAAAAGCATATATTTAGTGACAGGACCACTTACAGCATTGATTGACTTTGGGACCTTGGGCTCTAAGCCCACAGTTCACTGAAGTCTCCACACAAGTAGACAGAGTGGCAAAGAAGCAAAATGGTGTGCTTGCTTTCATTAGATGAGGCACTGAATATCAGATTCCTTCTTCTTCAGCCCTCTACCTCTTCCACCTCTTCCCCTTCCAACATCTCTTATCATTTCCTTCCATCCCCTCCTCCCCGGCCCACCCACCTTCCCCTTCACCTGGTCTCACCTATCACCCACCAGCTTGTACTCCTTCCCCTACCCCCAAACTTTGAATTCTGGCTTCTGCCCCCTTCCTTTCCAGTCCTGATGAAGGATCTTGGACCAAGATGTCGAATGTTTATTCCTCTCCATAGATGCTACCTGACATGCTGAGTTCCTCCAGCATTCTGTGTGTGTTGCTTTGGATTTCCAGCATCTACAGAATCTCTTGTGTCACTGGGGAGGACCAGTTAAGATTCTTCTTAATCACTGAATGTAGTTTATGATTTTAAATTCCCTCCAGTAATATGGAAAATTTTGAACCATTAGTCTGGATTGTTAGACTAGTATGACCATAAGACATAGGAACAAAATTAGGTCATTTGGCCCATTGAATCAGCTCTGCCGTTCAATCATGGCTGAAATGATTTAACAACTGTTCTTATTTATTTATTTAGCGATACAGTGTGGAGTCAGCCCCTCGAGCTGCGCTGCTCCAGCAGTCCTGACAAACCCAATTAACCCGAACGGAATCACCAGACAATTTACAATGACCAATTAACCAACCTGGTCCATCTTTAGACTGTGGGAGGAAACGGGAGGACGTGAGGAAATCTCATACATTCCATGGGGAGGATGTACAGATTCTCCTTACAGAAAGGCGCTGGAATTGAACCCTGAACTCCGGAACTCGCTGAGCTGTAATAACGTTGTGCTAATCGCTACGTTACCAAGGCAGCAGTGAAGCAGAAGTATTTCAGTATGCTTTTACAACTTTGATGAAAGTTTAAAGTTGGAGTTACATATCCCAGCACCATCCTTCCCTCTCCATACACATTCCTCTTAATATTCCATTCCATTCCAAGATCGCTAGCAGTTATAATCAACTGCATTTGATAAAATACAAACTAGGGATCTCTTGAGACTGCTGCTGAAAACAAAACACGAGGTTCTTTACAACATTATTGAAGATTTTAACTCAAGGGGACAGTTTGGAAAATACAGGTCATTTCTTCTTCTACCTAATTAAAATCTAAATCAAAGCCCAGCGAGGTTTGGTTTTGCTGGAGAGAAGGGGAGCTTCAGAGAGGACTTACAGTAGAACCGAGAAGCTAAACAGTTTGTATTTCGATTCGTTCACAGATGTGAGCTTTATCGCCCAATCTGGGGCCAAGGACTGGGGGCCTTTCTATTTCTAAACTATATTGACTGTTCTGTTGCATATCTTAGTGCACATGCTATTTATTACAAATTACAATAACTTGCACAGTGCACATTCAGGCACATAATGTAAAGATTTTTACTCCTCATGTATGTGAAGGATGTAAGAAATAGTCAAATCAATTTAATTCAGCTGTGGCTTGTACTGGGGTTGGAGGCCTGCCTGTGTGTGAGAGAGGCTGGTGGGGTGGCAAGGAGAGGTAGGAGAGGGGCTTTCTTTGCTGTTGTCTTGTGTAGGTCAGCTGAGTATTGTGGGTTTGCTATGCTGGCACTGGAATGTGTGGGACAACACTGAACCCAGCACATTGTCAGGTTGTTAATGCAAACAACACATTTCACTGTATATTTTGATGTACTATACATGTGATAAATAAATATGGATCTTTAGACCCTATGGATCAAAAAAATTGTAACTCAGCAAACAGAGCACATTGAACAGTACAGTGCAGGCCCTTCAGCCCACAATGTTGTGCTGACCTTTTAACCTACTCCTGGATCAACCTCCTCCAAAAGGACCACAAACGTCAGAGGGCTTGGAGGCTTGCGTGCCTCAAAGACCCGGAGAGCTATGTTGCTGGAGTCAGGGCTTCATGCTTTGGCTCTTGGTAGGGTCACCCATGCCAAACAGTTCCAAGGGTGGAGGCCAGACTAAGAGGGGTCCACCGGTCCTCCAGGTCTCCAGGTTCAGGGGATCATCTCAGGGCCAACAACCCTGCCTGGTCAAACAAATTGCTACGGAAACAGCAATGAAGAGTCCTTCTGCATCTGAGTGGCCAAGAATGGACAGATGGAGGACCTACACTGCTGCCTTAAGTGCCAGTAGGCAACAGACAGTAAGTAAGTAAGTTAGATCAGTCTAACACTTCCCTCCCACACAGCCCTCTATTTTTTCTTCATCCATGTGCTTATTTCTGAGCCTCTTAAACATGACATCTGGGACATTACAATCTGCAGTGTGTGGGTGTTGGAGCTTGCTGTACACACAATGGCTGTCATGTCATCCATGTTTCAAAGGGTACTTCATGACTGTGAGGTGGTTTGGGAAATCTTGGGAAAAGTGTAGAAAAGGCTGAAGTTATTTCTGTCTGGTTGATTTCAGATGTGTTTTGTCTGTCTTGGACCCAACCATTGATGCGATCACAAAGAAGAAACACCAGTGGCACCACGCCATTAGGAGTTTGAGGAGATTTGCTATGCCTCAAAAGACAAATTTCTACAGTTGTACTGTGAAGAGCATTCTAACTGGCTGCACCACTGTGTGATATTGTTGGGAGGGGTGGGGGGGGGGGGGGGGCTCTACAGCACAGATTCGAAATAAGCTGCCGAGAGTTGTAAACGTAGTCAGCTCTATCATGGGCACTAGCCTCTGTAGCTTCTAGGATATCTTCAA
Source organism: Hypanus sabinus (assembly GCF_030144855.1). Classification (NCBI taxonomy): domain Eukaryota; kingdom Metazoa; phylum Chordata; class Chondrichthyes; order Myliobatiformes; family Dasyatidae; genus Hypanus; species Hypanus sabinus. Next base: position 77,731,624 of record NC_082722.1, read on the forward strand.
CGAGTTACACCTCAAAAAAGCAGCATCCATCACTAAGGACCCCCATCACCCAGGTCATGCTTTGTTCTCATTGTTACCATCAGGAAGGAGGTACAAAAGCCTGAAGACACACACTCAATGATTCAGGAACAGCTTCTTCCTCTCTGCCATCAGATTTCTGAATGAACATTGAACCCATGACACAACCTCACCACCTTTTTATTTCTATTTTGTACTACTTATTTAGTTTAACTATTTACTATATATTTACATACTTCCACGTTTTATTCACGTTTTATTTCCCTATTATTATGCATTGCACTGTACTGCTGCTACAAAGACAGCAGATTTCACAACACGTGCTGGTGATATTCAGCCTGAATCTGATTCTGATACCATGAGCTCCAGCAAATTTTGACAGATGTCCGGTAGAGAACATTCTGACTGGCTGTATGACCGCTCAGTATGGAGGCTGTTGAGGCTTGTAGACTCTGCCAAATCCATCCTGGGACACAACCCTCGCCAGGACCCTCACCAGCTGGGACATATCCCCTTCTCGCTATTACCATCGGAGAGAATGTACAGGAATATACGCTCAATGATCCAGACACAACCCCTTCCCCTCCACCACCAGGGACGATTCCCTTTCTCACTACTAACGTCGGAGAGAATGTACAGGAATATACGCCCAATGATCCAGACACAACCCCTTCCCCTCCACCACCAGGGACGATTCCCTTTCTCACTACTAACATCGGAGAGAATGTACAGGAATATACGCTCAATGATCCAGACACAACCCCTTCCCCTCCACCACCAGGGACGATTCCCTTTCTCACTACTAACGTCGGAGAAAATGTACAGGAATATACGCTCAATGATCCAGACACAACCCCTTCCCCTCCACCACCAGGGACGATTCCCTTTCTCACTACTAACGTCGGAGAGAATGTACAGGAATATACGCTCAATGATCCAGACACAACCCCTTCCCCTCCACCAGCAGATCCATGAATCCCTGAGCACTATTTTGTTAGTCATTTCTGCACAATTTATTTATTTTTGCAACTTATGATAATTTTATATCTTTACACTGTGCAGCTGCCACAAATTTCTTGTCATATAAATAGGTGATAACAAAACTGATTCTAATCCTGAATCTGATTCACACCCACCTGGGCTTGGTGCCCTTGTTGGGCTGCTGCACAGAACTAGCAAGCATTCCACCACTGAGACGGTTAAAGCTTCAAAATTACCAATTAGCTTTACTTGACACATGTTTATCAAAACAGTGAAGCACTGAGTGAAATGGTCATTTGTGTCAGCGGCTAAGACAGTCCGAGGACGTGCTGGGGGCTGCCCGCATGGCAAATGTCGCCATGCTTTCAACGCCAGCCTAGCATGCCCACAACTCAGTAACCATTTGGAATGTAGGAAGAAACCTGAGCACCTGGAGGAAACTAAAGCAGGAGAAAGTACGAAGTCCTATCAGACAATGGAGGGGATTGAATGACAATCTTCCACCTGGCACAATAAAGCATTACACAAACGGCTACCTTACCGTAACATGAAAACTCACATTCCTTCTTAAACTCAGAGCTCTGTAAGTTAATTAACAGAGAATGGGGAGACCATGATGTCAAAGTGGTTTAGGGCAACGCTATTACAGCTCGGGGCATCAGAGTTTGAAGTTCGTTTCTGGCATCCACTATAAGCAAGTTTCCCCACGTGTGTGTGGGTTTCCTCCAGGTGTTCTGCTTTCCGCGCACCGTCTAAAGATGTACCGGTTAGTAGGTTAATGGCTCATTGTAAATTGTTCTGTGATTAAGCTGGGGATAAATTGATGGGTTGCTTGGCTGGAAAGGCCTGTTCTGCATTGAATCTATAAATTAAATAAAACAACTAGCTACTCTCTTTGAGAGTGGTTAAGGTACAAATTATGGCTGCTCTTTGATGCACTACAAAACTTCCACAAAGCAATGGGTATTTAGCTGAATAATGTTGTGGAGTTTATGGAACTGGATCACGAGTCTCCCATATGGCTTCACCATTCTAAGCCCAATTAACCTACTAATCCACTTGTTTTAGCAATGCAAGAGGATACCAGAGCACCTGGAGGAAACCAGCACAGACACAGGGAGAACGCACAAACTCCATTCAGACAGCGGAATTGAACTCAGATCGCTGGCATTATGCTAACCTCTACACTACCATGCCTACAGACTCCAACGCTTGCATTAACTCAGCATTTTAACCCATGCTGTTTGCCATTATTTTACTTTTTATCTCTCTTGCATTAAACATTTGGTAGTTACATGGAAGTAGATCAGTCCAAATTATAAATAGATTCGTCCACATGCTATTGAAAAAAAAAATAGTCAACAGTTTAATCAGTTCTAATGCAATGTTTTTGTGAGCAAGACTGACAGTTTGTGGGCAGGGAATGACTGTGGTGAATGAAAGTTATTGAGATGTCCTAGTCCGATATCGTTCTCATTCAGTCACATTCAGGTGTTTGTTATTTATTGAGACCCAGTGCAGAACAGGCCCTTCCGGCCTTTCAAGCCTCACCACCCAGCAAACACCTGATTTAATCCTAGCCTAATCATGGGACAATTTACAATGACCAATTAACCTACCAATCCGTACATCTTTGGAACGTGAGAGGAAAGGAAGCACCTGGAGGAGACCCACACGGTCATGGGGAGAACGTACAAACTGCTCACAGGCAGCAGCAGGAATTATGTAGTGGCTTTGGGATTTCATGTCTGATTCCTTCACAACATAAGCAAGGACGGATCAACGTCTTGTGCTTCAGGTGGATAAATTTGGAATATTGTGCGCAGTTTAGGTCACCTACCTTCAGGGGAGATGTAAACAAGGTTGAAGGAGTACAGAGAAAATGTAAAAGGATGTTGCTGGGTCTGCAGGTCCTGAGTTATAAGGAAAGATTGAATAGGTTAGGACTTTATTCATTGGAACATAGAAGATTGAGAGGAGATTTAATGTACAAAATTATGAGGGTTATAAATAGTGTAAATGCAAGCAGATTTTTTCCACTTAGGTTGGGTGGGATTACAACTAGAGGTCATGGGTAAAGGGTGAAAGGTGAAAAGTTTCAGAGAACATGAGGGGAAACTTCTTCACTCAGAGGATTGTGAAAGTGTGCAACATGCTGCCAGCACAAATGGTGCATGCAAGCTCAATTTCAATGTTTAAGAGAAGTTTGAATAGGTGCATGGATGGTAGGGGTATGGAGGGCTAGGGTCCCGGTGCAGGTCAATGGGAGTAGGCAGTTTAAATGGTTTGGCATGGACTAGATGGGCCAAAGGGCCTGTTTCTGTGCTGTTCTTTTCTATGACACTATGACTCTAAATGGACCGTCGACATCTCAGGTTGAGAACTTGTCCAGTGAAAATGAACTTAGAACATAGAACAGCAGAGCATTTGACAGGACATTTTGCCTACAATGTTGTGTCATTTTGATGCCAATTTATACTAAACTTACACTAAATATTTGGAGTAGTACAGAAGTGTAGTGGTTAGCACGACTTACAGTACAGGTGACCCAGGTTAAATTCCCACTGCTATCTATAAGGAGTTTGTATGTTCTCCCCGTGACTGTGTGGATTTCCTCCGGGTGCTCTGCTTTCCTCACACAGTCCAGAGTCGTACCAACTAGTAGGTTAATTGGTCAGTGTAAAATGTCCCGTGATTAGAATGGGATTAAATTGGGGGTTTGCTGGGCAGCATGGCTTGAGGGGCTGGGAAGGTCTGATACTGCACCGTATCTCAATAAAAAAATAAAATAAAATAATTCCCCTCCCGTGTATCATCCGTACCTCTCCATCCCTTTCATATTCACATGTCTATCTAAAAGCCTTTTAATCTCCACCAAATTGTCTGATTCCACTACTACCCCAGTAATCATGCCCAGACGTACACTGTTCTCTGTGTAAAAGTAAAACTTGCCCTTTACATTACCTTTAAATCTCCCCACCCAATCTTAAAATCACATCCTCTACCGCAAGGAAAAGATTCTGACTTCTACTCTACCTATGCCCCTCATAATCTTAAAAACTTTGTACAGGTCTTCCCTCAGCCTCTGACACTCTAGGGTGAACAACCCAAGTTTTTCTAACCTCTTCTTGTAGCTCATAAACTCTAGTCCAGGCGGGATCCTGGTAAACCTCTTCAGTACCCTCACAGCAAGTTTTACAACCCATGAACTTATTGCAGTAGGGTGGAAGCTGTCCTTGAGCACAGTGGCACATTCTTTCATGTATTTGTATCTCCTGCCTGATGGGAGAGGAGAAAGGCGAGAATGTCCAGGATGGGAGGGGTGTTTGACCATGCTGGCTGCTTTACTGAGGCAGAGAAGAGTGTAGCCAGAGTCCACGGAGGAGAGAGTGGTTCCTGTGATGTGCTGATCTGTGTTCACAATTCCGCAGTTTCTTGCAATCACGTGCAAAGCAGTGTCATGTCAACCCATTATGCATCTAGACAGAATACTTTCTATGATGCATCGATAAAAGTTGACAGGGATATGTTCAAATTATTCAGCCTGCTGAGGAAGTAGAGGTATAGTAAGATTTCTTGGCTATGACATTAATGTGGTTGGACCAGGATAGACTTTGGAAGTTGAAGCTCTCAGCCTCAAAACCGTTGACGTAGACAGGAGCATGTGAACTGCTCTCTCCTCCCTATTTCTGAAGTCAAAACCAGGTCATTTGTTTGACTGACTTTGAGAGAAGGGATATCATGGAATTGAACGCCAATCTATCGTTGACAAGCTAGACATATGACTTCCTGTTATCTATCATGAGCAAAGTGATAGTCCAGCGAAATTGCATCTCCTGCAGAGGTACGCATACTGGAGCAGATCCAGGCCATCTCTAAGGCAGGAGTTGATTCACATCATAACCATCCACTCAAAAAACTTTATTATGACTAAGGTAAGCATCATCAAATCGTTATTGTTGAGGCAGGCCATCACACTCCTCTTGGGCACCAATACAAGAAATTCATTTTTGAAGCTGGTGAGTCAGAAGCTGCCTCGTTAATTAATAAAAAGCCTTGGAATTCTAGTGCCTGTCTATCAATTTGCTGCTGTCTTTTGTCCACAAAGAGTGTTTCCAATGTTGCCCATTAGAGCCTCACAAAACATCTCCTGCCATCTACCTGGAACATCAAATGTGCTTTACTTCAAGGTTCAACGACCAACAACTATGCAGAGAAGAAAAAAATGTCCTCACTAGGGATATTGGTAGTAATTAAGCTCCCTGCAAAGAATCTGTGCAAATGTTTCCCCATCATTAACTAAAGAAATAAGAACCAAATTTTGGAGTGTGGTCACATGCCTCTTCGGCTAAAGATTAACGTTCCTAATATGGTATTTCTTTTATTTTGGTAAGACATTCAATGAAGTCTTTTTCTCCATTGAGTCTACATGATCTTTCTGAATATCACCATCATGTCTCCCATGTTCCCTGCAATCTATACTATCTCAAAAGTCAGTCAGTTACTTACTTAGTCCCCATTACACCACTGCCGTTTGGGGCAGCAGTGAAGGTCCTCCATCTCCACTGGTGTTCAGGGCTTCCTTCATCGTTTCAGTAGCTTTCTCTTTGTTTTCACTACTGCCAGTCATGCATGTCTCCAGCGGAGGTTCGGGAATACTGTCGCACACAGGTACAGAAGGATTCTTCATTACTGTTTCAGTAACAATTTTGTTTAACCAGTCAGTTTTGTTGAGCTGAACTCCCAAACCTGGAGGACCGGAGGACCACACCTAATCAATATGTTCCCCAACTTCTCCTGCAGCCTACGGTAACCAAGTAACCCACCAACCCAAATGCCTCTGGGATGTGGGAGGAAACTGGAGCACCTGGAGGAAATGCTCAAGGTTACATGGAGAAAATGGAAACTCCACGCATGCTGGGCCTGAAGTCAGTATTGAACCCGAGTCAGGAACCATGAGGCAGAGACTCTACCCACTGTGCCACCATGTTCGAGATGTCACAGGTAACGCAGCTTAGGCTTTGAATGTGGATTGATGTGCCATCTGATATTATGTATCACCTGGCACCTCTACAGATCCCCTGCAGTTGAAGAGTTAGAACTGGAATTGGTTTATTATTGTCACTTGTACCAAGGTACAGCAAAAAATTGTTCATGCAGATCTGATCCTTACACAAAGCAACGCACATAAAACACTGGAGGAACTCAGCAGTTCAGGCAGCATCCATGGAAACTATTAAACAGTCGACGTTTTGGGCAGAGAACCTTCTTCAGGACTGGAAATGAAGGGGAAAGATGCCGGAATAAAAAGATGGGTAGAGGAATGGAGACAGCCAGAAGGTCGTTACACAGGTAGAACAAGGTAGAACAAGGTTAAACAATAACAAAATGTAGAATAAAGTGTTACAGTTACAGAGAGAGCGCAGTGCAGGTAGACAATATGGTCCAAGATCATAACGAGGAATGAACAGTTCACAATTTGAGCCAATACCCTTCATCAGACCCTTTATCGTGACCCTTCATCAAGATACTTTTCACAGACCTGACCTATTGAGTTCCTCCAGCACTCTGTGTGTGTTGCTCTGGATTTCCAGTATCTGATGAAGTCCTGGTGAAGGGCCTCAGCCCAAAACATTGACTCTTTATACCCTTCCATGGATGTTGCATGAGCTATTGAGTTCCTCCAGCATTTTGTGGGGATCTTTGTGCTGGCTGCTTTACTGAGGCAATGAGACGTACGGACAGAGCTTTCCTGGTATGTTGCAAATATCATAACCACAGATCCTACATTCAGTAATATGACTACCCCCAGATGCTGTGCTTTTAGTTATCAGCAGCAAGACACTACCATCGGATTGTAAGGCCTCATCACTGGCACGGCCAGCATGTACAGAACTATGCAAAAGTCATAGACACCTACATAAAGCTAGGGTGCATAAGACTTTTGCACAGTACTGTAGTAATTTTATGTATTAGACTGTAATGCTACCGCAAAATAAAAGAAAACTAATTTCATGACATATGTAAGTAATGATAAACCTGATTCTGATATGGACTGAGAGTGAGAAGGGGGCAGGGAGAGGGGAATCATGATTGGGAAAAGGGGAAAGGAGAGGGGAGGGAGCAGGAAACACCAGAGAGACATTTTGTAATGATCAATAAACAAATTGCTTAGAATCAAGTGACCTTGCTGGGTGTCTCAGGGCTGGATACGTCTGCACCCGTACCAACCCCTGCTCTTGACACTCATTCTGTGCCACCTGTCCCACACCCCTATGTGACGTTCCACTCTCGCCATTCCCAATATCCTTTGTTCCCACCAGATATACAAACTTGCTCAAAGTTCTAAGTAAACTTATTATCAAAGTACATATATGTCACCATATACAACTCTGAGATTCATTTTCTTGTGGGTATTCACAGTACGTACAAAAAATACAATAGAATTAATGAAAGAGCACACCCAATAGGATGGGCAAACAGCTAATGTGCAAAAGACGGCAAATTGCAAATAGAAAAAGAAAGAAAAAAAACCCAATTAATAATAATTATATATCTAATTAAAATATATTTAGGTAAAACATACCTCACCGAAAGGAGAAATCACAAATGATTCGTCAAAATATCATCCGATTGCTCTCTTACAAACTATAAAATTGTAACATCATGGATCTCACAACGAATCACCACTCACTTAGAAAACCACAATATACTTACAGAAGAGCAGAAAGGATGCATAAGAATATGAAAGGATGTAAAGAGCATCTGATAATACATTTTGTAATTCTAAATCAAGACCGATGGAAAAGCAGATTTTTTTCACTTAATATTGACTAGCAAAAGGTACTTGATTCTGTCCCACACTCATGGTTAGTAGAAGCTCTTAATATATATGAACTTCACCCAACACTTGTGAAGTTCCTACAACATCTGATGAAGCATTGGCATACTATCTATCAACAGCTGAAAAAGAGCAACCACCATTATCAAAATAAACTGAGACATTTTCCTAGGTGACTCTCTAAGCCCACTATAGTTTTCTCTAGCTTTTAACCAGCTCTCTAATTTACTAAATTGGAAGAAAATTGGGTGTCAAATCAGAAATAACCAAACAAAGTAGACCTTGACACAACTTCTTTATATGGATGATTTGAAATTATATACTTCATCAGTAAAGCTAAAGCAATTAATTCAAATAGTGGAACTATTTTCTAAAGATATAAACATGAACCATGGACTGGATAAGTGTAGAACATTAAACATAAAGAAAGGAGCAATAGAACTAATAGAATACAAAACAGAGAAGCAGGTGACAATACAACCAATGGATGAATAATATAAGTATCTAGCAAAGAAACAAAGAAAAATCTGCCAAACAGAGCTCAATACTAAAATATAACAAGGGCAATAAACACTTCCACTATACCAGTATTAACATTTTCTTTTGGCATAATATCTTGGTCCAAACCTGATCAGGAAAATTTACAAAGAAAAATAAGAACTGAACTAACAGATTTTAGAAAATACTACGCACTTAGATTAACACTACCTAGGACAAACAGAGGAGGAGGAATATCAGACATTAAAAATCTACACAACAGTCAGATAAAATTTCTAAGGATATATTTTCATTTAGAAAGACAGAATTCATCACTCCAAAAGGGCAATTCTGATAAGAAGTACGCACCATTAAACTTAAATGAAAGCACAACTCAGAAAAATTGAGAAATTACCTCTAAAGGAGAAGTTGACCAATGGAAGAACATCACCCTCCATGGAAGACTAGATGTTGGCAAGGAAGCTCCAAATGCCTGACTCAGAATTGGAGACCTCTTCCCAGAAATTGAAGGGTTCCTTGTGGTAATACAGGACCATGTGGTTAACTAAAAACAATATGTAAAAATACACAATAAAAGGCCAACAAATTCAAGATGACAAATGCAGAAAATGACAAGGGAAACCAGAAACAACTGAACTCATCACAGAATCCAGCATCAGTTTAACTCAATCTGATTACTTACACAGGGAAAAATCATGTGGCAAAAATCATTCACCAAAATCTTGCTTTAAAATACACACTCAAAAAAGAACCCAGACCCTACTATAAGTACAAGCCTAATCCAGTTTTAGAGTCAGAGTCCGACAAATTATATTATGACCAACCCGTTATTACAGATAGAACAATCAATGATAACTATCTAGATAAACAAGCAAGAGCAACCTACTTAATAGATGTAGCCATTCCAAACACACAAAACATACAGAAATCAGTAAGTGGAAAAACACCAGAAATATGCTGAATTAAAAGAGGAAATGAAAAGACTATGGAACATGAACAGGGTATATACATTGGCCTGATAGCAATATCTACAACTGATAGCATCCCAAAGTCATTACAAAATAGCATTAAACAGGCCTACACAGCAATATCTACATAAATCTTCAGAAAGTTACAATACTAAACACAATTAAAATAATCCAAAAGTTCCTAGCAATTAAGAAATGAGTGTGATTAGCTATACGAGTACCTCAAGTTTCGCCAGCTTGAGCTGAAAAAAAATTAATAAACAATAAATATTGAGAACATGAGGTGAACAGTCCTTGAAACTGAGTCCATAGTTGTGGGAACAGTTCAGTGATGAGCAAGGGAAGTTGAGTAAAGTGATCCTCTCTGGTTCAAGAGCCTGATAGTGGTTGAGGAGTAATAACTATTCCTGAACTTGGTGGTGTGGGTCCTGAGGCTCTTGTATCTTCTTCCTGATGGCAGCACGAGAGGAGAGCATGTCCTGGATGGTAGGGGTGTTAATGATGTAAATTTATTGCTTGCAATTAATTGAAATTCAGCCCATGAGCGGACAATTCAAAGCTGTCCCGTTTGTGGCCAATCCAAACAAAGTCTGAAACCAATCTAAGCCCAAAATGAGCATAGCCAATGCAAACACACTCCATCCTTTGAGCAGCCAATCCAAACCCAGCCTGAGTACAGCCAATGCAAACATAGTCCATCCTTTGAGCAGCCAATCCAAACCCAGCCTGACTGCAGCCAATGCAAACACACTCCATCCTTTGAGCAGCCAATCCAAACCTAGCCTGAGTGCAGCCAATGCAAACATAGTCCATCCTTTGAGCAGCCAATCTAAACCCAGCCAGAGTGCAACTAATGCAAACAGAATCTATCCCTTGAATACCCAATCAGAACCCGGTCTGACTGCAGCCAATGCAAACAGAAGCCATTTCTTGAGCACCCAATCAGAACTCAGCCCAAACATGACAAATATGCACACAGGAGAATTTGCAGATACTGGAAATCCAGAGCAACACACACAGTTGCTGAAGGAACTCAACAGGTCATGCAGGATCTATGGAGAGGAATAAACAGTCAATATTTTTGATTGAAACCCTTTATCAAGACTGGACAGGAAGGGGAAAGACAGTGGGGAAAGGGGGAGGAGCACAAGCTGGCAGGTGATAGGTGAGGAGGCAGATGGGTGGTTGAGGAGATGGTGGGGTGAAGTGAGAAGCTGGGAAGTGATAGGTGGAAGAGGTAAAGGGTTGATGGGGGGTGGGGGGGGGGGAGAGTTGACCATGGGAGAAAGGAAAGGAGGAGGGGAACCATGAGGAGGTGATGGATGGGTGAGGAGAAGAGAAGGAGTGAGAGGGAAAACAGAATGCAGATTGGAAAAACGGAGAAGAGGGACGGGTAGAGGGAGCAAAGGGAAATTAATGGTAACCATCAGTTTGAAGGCTACACAAAAAGAACATGTGGTATTGTTCCTCCAACATGAGTGTGGCCTCATTGTGGCGATACAAGAGGCAATGGACTGACATAAGACCATTAGATATAAGCCCATCGAGTCTACTCTGCCATTTCATCATGGCTAATCCATTTCCATCTCAGCTCCATTCTCCAACCTTCTCCCTGTAACCCTTCATGCCCTGACCGATCAAGAATCTATCGACCTCTGCCTTAAATATACCCAATGACTTGGCCTCCACAGCCTCTTGTGGCAACAAATTCCACAGATTCATTTTATTTTTCCTAGTCCAATCGATCTGCTGCCAGAGCAGAGCCCTCCATACCCCTCCCATCCAAGTCAGAATGGGACTGGGCAGTAAAATTTAAATGGATGACCACCATGAAATCCTGCTTTTTGCAGAAGATGGAGCGAAGGTGGCCAACAAAGCAGTCCTCCAATCATTGACCAACACCTGAACATCAGCTGAATTCAAGCAAGCCAAACTGAATTCAGTTAGAACATGTCCAATCCAAACACAGCTTGAACCCAGACGTTTTCACTTCTCTGTACCCCAGCCCAACCCTCACTGTCAACATAACAACCTCTCAGTATTGATTTTTTTAAAGGTGACACAGCAAAAAAATTAAATGAAATGACAATAGGAAGCAAATCATCTAGATTTTGAAAATGAACTGAACCAGTATGACATAGCACAAACTAACCTCACTCAGGACCAAGTGTCTGAACAGAACATACGCCCAGCCCAACCATGAGTCAGACTGTCACGATGTACAACAGAGGCAAACTGTACCCGAGATCCTCCTCTCCCTGATGTCCACCTTCATGTGATGCTCCATCAGTCTCTGTGTGCAACCTCGATGGAGCTAGTCTCACACAGCCTCATGGAAAAAGACCACTTGCATTTACTTTACTTTATTGTCACCAAACAATTGATATTAGAGCGTACAATCATCACAGCGATATTTGATTCTGTGCTTCATGCTCCTTGGAGTACAAATCGAGGTAAGTATTTAAATTATAAATCATAATTAGAAAATAGAAAAGGGAAGGTAAGGTAGTGCAAGTCAGGTCTGGATATTTGGAAGGTACGGCCCAGTTCCGGGTCAGGATCTGTTCAGCAGTCTTATCACAGTTGGAAAGAAGCTGTTCCCAGATCTGGCCGTACGAATCTTCAAGCTCCTGAACCTTCTCCGGGAGGGAAGAGGGACAAAAAGTGTGTTGGCTGGGTGGGTCATGTCCTTGATTATCCTGGCAGCACTGCTCCGACAGCGTGCGGTGTAAAGTGAGTCCAAGGATGGAAGATTGGTTTGTGTGATGTGCTGGGCTACGTTCACGATCTTCTGCAGCTTCTTCCGGTCTTGGACTGGACAACTTCCATACCAGGTTGTGATGCACCCTAGAAGAATGCTTTCTATGGTGCATCTATAAAAATTAGTGAGGGTTTTAGGGGACAGGCCAAATTTTTTCAGCTTTTTCAGGAAGTAAAGGCGCTGGTGGCCTTCTTGGCAGTGGACTCTACTTGGTTAGACCAAGTCAGGTCATTTGTTATATTCACCCCAAGGAACTTAAAGCTTTTAACCTGTTCCACCTGTGCACCACCGATGTAGATGGGGTCATGCGGCCCGCTACTCCTTCTGAAGTCAACAACCAATTCCTTCGTCCTGCTGACGTTGAGGGATAGGTTATTGTCTTTGCACCATGCCACCAGGTTCTTAATTTCCTCTCTGTACTCAGACTCATCATTACCCAAGATACGGCCTACAATTGTGGTATCAGCAAAGTTATATATTGAGTTCAATGGAAACTTGGCTACACAATCATGGGTGTACAGTGAGTACAGCAGGGGGCTGAGTACACAGCCTTGTGGGGCACCGGTGCTCAGAGTGATTGTAGAGGAGAGCTTGTCCCCTATTTTTACAGCCTGGGTCCTGTCTGTGAGGAAGTTGAAGATCCAGCTGCAGATCTGAGTGCTAAGACCCAGGTTCCAGAGCTTAGGAATCAGTTTATTTGGAATGATGGTATTAAAGGCAGAGCTGTAGTCAATCTAAATTGTAGTCAATTTAGCCTATCTAAACCCAACATAATTCCAGTCTAATATTTTGTTTAATAAGAAAAATGCATGAAGAGGCAAGTCACCTGGGCTTGAGTCAGGTATTGAAGATTTAGAAGAGATTTTCCCAACCTGGGGTCCACAGACCCCTAGGTTAATGGTAGGGGTCCACAGCAATAAAAAGGTTGGGAACTTCTGCTTTAGAGGGAGGAATGAAGTGCAGTCTGCCCTCAAAGGGTTACAGCATAAGAAATGACTGGTATAAGGTAGATCTGGAGACAGCAGGGACTCAGAAAAACACTGACTTTTTGCATAATAACCCCACACTTTATTTTCAAGTAGAGTTAAATTGCTGGCAGTAATTTGCAACACCTTGCTCTCTGGGAGTGCAGTCAGGTGCAGCAACTTTGAAATCATCTTGTCTCGATTACAGAAATGCTCACAGACCATCTGCTTCACCAGGTGTTCCACTTCACTGCCGCAGTCACCCGTTGAAAGGTTCAGGAATCGATAAACACTTTCCACTTCGTACCCCGAGCTGATTCCAACGTCAGGATTCATCAACCTACAAGCAAAGTGTTAAAGTCTGGATGGAATTTGGTTCTGCATAAATAGGCAGCACGTCGAGGCGCTGGAGAGGGTGCGAGCAGGATTGTCTGGAGTGTGCCATCTGAAGGGAGGAGCACAGGAGAAAAGGGAGTTGTTCTCCTTGTAGTGGGGAAGATTTCACTCATTCATTTGGTTTATTTGGAGATATAGTGTGAAACCTTTGAGCCACTCTGCCCGCCAGCCCACTGATTTTACCACGAGCCTAATCATGGGACAGTTTACAATTAGCCTTAGAACCGGTAAGTCTTTAGACTGTGGAAGGAAACCAAAGCACCCGGAGGAAACCCACGCATTCCATGGGGAGGACATACAAACTTCTTACAGAGGACACCAGGTCTGAACTCTGAACTCTGAACCCCGAGCTAACTCATGCTAACTATTACTCTGCCGTGGCGCCGCACGAAGGCGTTGAGAGTCACGAAATGAGAAACTGCACGGGAGGGGCTCTGAAGCAGAGGACATTTACCATATAACCATATAACAATCACAGCACGGAAACAGGCATCTCGGCCCTCCTAGTCCGTGCCGGACTCTTAATCTCACCTAGTCCCACCTACCCGCACTCAGCCCATAACCCTCCTCTCCTTTCCTGTCCATATACCTATCCAATTTTACCTTAAATGACACAACTGAACTGGCCTCTACTACTTCTACAGGAAGCTCATTCCACACAGCTATCACTCTCTGAGTAAAGAAATACCCCTTCGTGTTTCTTGTTGAGGACAGATGTCAAAGAGAAATTTAAGTTCAGTTTATTGTCACATGCACAGGTGCATTGAGAAACTTACTTACAGCAGGATCACAGGCACCGAGCATCAGATAAAAAGCATTCACAAGAAAACCATAAATTAAACATAAATTATACACAATTTTTACAAGAAACAATGCAAGTAGAATAATTGGGCCACTGCACTGGATCAGAAAAAGTTGTAAGCACTGTCGGCTCCCTGGCCTCCCCAGCATCAAGGACACCTTCCAAAGGCAATGCCTCAAAAAGGTAGTATCCATCATGAAGGACCTCCATCACCCAGGACATGCCCTCTTCTCATTATTACCATCAAGGAGGAGGTACAAAAGCCTCACACTCAATGTTTCAGGAACAGCTTCTTCCCCTCTGTTATCAAATTTCTGAATGGATATTGAACCCATAGACAATACCTCACGATTTGTTTTTTTTTTGGTAATTTTGCACTATTTACTTAAAATATTGGTGTTAAAATAGTTGTTGTGATGTGTCTAGTGTAGCAGTGTAGTGAGTCATACTTGTCGTTCCTACTTTTGGCCTCCACAGCTAGTTAGCAATCTCGCAAAAAGGAGAGCTGAAAGTGTAAGTCTCTCCCTGCCTGTACATCACCTCCCCAACAGCAAGCCTCATGTAGTGTCTCCTCATTGGTGACACACGGAAAATGAACTCCTTTCGGAGTCAGGCTGAATCTGAGAGGACGGGGAGGAGGTCTGGCCCCTGCACACATAGCATGCCTTGGTGCTTGTGAACGAGATCCCCAGCTCCATTGCCTTGTGAGCAACCTCAGGAGAGACGAAGGCTACGGGAGTACCCAGACAGCAAATCCTAAGGCAGCTGGACATCATTGAGCATCCTTCCAGCAGCTCCAGCAGCCAAGATGGTACCAAACATTTTGCTTCATAAGCTTTCCTTTGGACCACACTGATCTCAGGGATCTCCATACCTTCCGCCGAGGCTTGTGATGTTAACGTTCCCTATTCCACTAAAATATTCCTCAAAAAAGTCCATTTTAGCACAAAGTGATCACAGAGTTGCTAAACTGTAGGGATTAGGGTTTTGCCAGTTGGTTTGAGGAAACACGCATAGCCTAGCAAAAACAATTCTCACAATCACTTTACAGCACTGGTGAATGCCAATCAGGGTTCGGTTCCTGCCGCAGTCTGTAAGGAATCTGTACATTCTCCTCATGGAAGATTTAAGGTTGGAGCTGGTAAGTTGTAGGCATGTTACGTTGGCACTGACAGCACAGCAACACTTGCGGGCTGCCCCAGCACAATCCTCGCTGGTTTGAGCTGACAAATTTCACTGCCTGTTCGATCAGGACTGGAAAGGAAAGGGGGAAGAAGCCAAAGAAAGACAGGTGGGGAGAAGAAGAAGGACAGGCTAGAAGGTGATAGGTGAAGCAAGGTGGGTGGGCCCCCACCTTGGCTTTGGGGATGAAATAAGAAGCTTGGAAGTGATAGATGGAAAACGTAACTTAGAAAGAGTCTGATCAGAGTGGAAAATGGACCGGGGGGAAAAGAAAGGTGGAGGAACACCAGGGGTGTTGTTAGGCAGGTGAGGAGGAAAGGTAAGGGGGGCCAGAGTGGAGAAATGAAGAAGAGGGATGTGGCAGGGGAAAAAAATTCCTGGAAGACGGAGAAATCAATATAACCTATGTGGTCTAAAACTGGAAAACATGTAGATGTGTTTCAAATGAACTAAACTGCTGCATTTATAACCACATTGCATGAGAAGTGTCATATGCATGATTCATCTCAGCTTCCTCCGGAGATCCTCACTGTCTCCAGACAATTCAGTTCATACCTCATGATACTGATTTAGAGCACTGAATCCAGAGATCCTCACTGTCTCCAGCCAATTCAGTTCACACCTCGTGATACTGATTTAGAGCACTGAATCCGGAGATCCTGACTGTCTTCAGACAATTCACATCTGGGGTTGAGAGGGTAAACAGCTTTAAATTCCTCAGAATCCACATCACTGAGGACCTCACATGGTCTGTACACACCAACGCCTCTTTCACCTCAGTCGGTTGAGGAAGTTTGGTATTGACTTTCTGCAGCGGCACAATTAAGAGCATCCTGACTGGCTGCATCACTGCCTGGTATGGGAACTGTACCTCACTTAATCACAGGACTCTGCAGAGAGTGGTGCAGACAGCCCAGCGCATTTGTAGTTTGTAAACTTCCCATGATTCAGGACATTTACAAAAACAGGTGTGTAAAAAGGGCTCTAAAGATCATTGGGGACCCGAGTCACCCGAGCCACAAATTGTTCCAGCTGCTACTATCTGGGAAATGGTACCGCAGCATAAAAGCCAGGACCAACAGGCTCTGCGACAGCTTCTTCCACCAGGCCATCAGACTGATGAACTCACGCTGCTTTGAGTGTATTTCTATGTTATATTGACTGTTCTATTTATTATAAATTACTATGATTGCACATTGCTCATTTAGACGGCGAAGTAATATAAAGATTTTTACCCCTCATACATGTGAAGGATGTAAGAAATAAAGTCAATTTAGTTCGATTCAATTCATAGCACATGATATTGATTTAGAACACTGAATCCAGCAAATAGTCTCAGGACAATGTCCCAGCTGTAGAATTGTGCTCCAGAACGATTTGCACATCTAGCCAAGCAATCCCAGCTTAGTACAACACCGAAGCCTGACCAACAATAAGGTGTGCCCCTTTCACAAAAGACTGACGTAGTCAGTCTACGCTCAATTACCAGCAAGTAGTGCAAGATGTCACCAACAGTTCATGAACATGGAACATTACAGTACAGTACAGGACCTTTGGTCCAGAACGTTGCGATGACCTTTTAACCTACATCAAGATCAATCTAACCCTGCCCTCCCACCCAGCCCTCCATTTTTCTATCATCCACGTGCCTCTCTGAAACTTTCCTAAGTGAATGTATGTGCCTCTACCACCCTCCTTAGCACTGTGTTCCACACACCCACCACTGTGCAAAAAACTTGCATTGAACGTCCCACCTATACTTTCCTTTAATCACCTTAAAATTATGCTAACTCTGTCTACCTTAACCCTTAGCCATGAACATAGAACAGTACTGCACACTATAGGCATTCCTCCCACAATGCTGAACATAGAACGTAAGAACAGGACTACACAGTACAGGCCATTCAATGTTGAGTCCTCCTCTAAGATCACACTAATGCCCACATCAGTCCTGAAGAAGGCTCTCAGCCCAGACATTGATTGCTTATTCATTTTCATAAAAGCTGCCTCACCCACTGAGTTCCTCCAGCATTTTGTGTGTGTTGCTCTGGATTTCCACCATCTGCAGAATTTCTTGTGTTTAAGAAATATACATCAAATTGTTTTGAAATCTTCAACTGACCTCTTTCCCATTCCCACACTATACCATCTCTGTAGAAAATATAATTTTATTTAGAGTTACAGCACAGGTAACTTGCTCAACAAGGCCACGTCACCCAATTACACCCATATGACCAATTAATCTACTAAGTGGGAGGAAACCCAGGCACCCATGTTGAGAAGGAACAAATTCTTTACAGGCAGTGGTGGAATTGAACCTGGGTCAGTAGTGCTGTAATAGCGTTACAATGACTGCCACACTACCGTGTCACCCCCTTTTGGAGATCTCATTTTGAATTCACAAGTCCACTCACACCAGTGTATGGGCCTGTGTGCAATTCCAGTCAGCACATTACGGGATAGTGATGGAAAGGTGTGGAAGAGATTCACCAGGACATTGCCCAGGATAGGATGCTTTCATTATCAGATGCTGGATGAGGCTAGGTTTGTTTCCCCTGGAGTTGAGTAGACTGAGAGGAGACCAGATATACACAGTTATGAGGGGCACAGATTGGGTAGAGGGTAAAAATCTTTTTGCAAACAGTGCATGATTATAAGGTGAGAGGTGGAAAGTTTGTTCCTTAAGGTTTTCATAGCTAGGCAGGGGTAGGATGGGGGGTGGGGGTGAATGGTGAGGTGAAGCTCCCACTACCTACTCTATCTGGGCCGTTCAATATGATTTCCCCCCCCCCCCCCATTCTTCTAAACTCCAGCGAACATAGACAGAGCCATCAAACATTCCTCATACATTAGCCCGGATAATATAATCGATGAGAGCACCTGTCAAGTAGGAACAGGTAAGGTATTACTTTGGTGTTGATCCGTGGCATTTGAATCAAAGTACACAGAGTGATAGGGCACTGGAAAGCTTATTCTGAAATATGCGGGAAGTTAGGGAGTCTCACGACCCCCCGATGGCTATATCTGTGCAAAGTGAAGAGAAGAGATTTAAGTGAGGTTTGGATAGTTACAAGGATGGGAGGGGGAGCAGGCAGTTTAAATGATTCAGTATGGACTAGATAGGCCGAAGGGCCTGTTTCTGTGCTATATTTTCTGTGACTACATGATTCTATCACTCTCCTTGTTTCATGTCCTTTAATTAATTAATAACATTAGTTCACATTTGTTATTTATCAAATCCTGTGTGTAGTTTCTCATTGTTTCCATTGTACTTTCTTTTTTTGTGAATTCTTCTTCTTTAGCCCGTCACTCCTACAGGGACATAGGCCGCCAACACCAGTCTACCAGAGGCCCCTACCTTTAGCCTGTCACTCCTACAGGGACGTAGGCCGCCAACACCAGTCCACCAGAGGCCCCTACCTTTAGCCCGTCACTCCTACAGGGACGTAGGCCGCCAACACCAGTCCACCAGAGGCCCCTACCTTTAGCCCGTCACTCCTACAGGGACGTAGGCCGCCAACACCAGTCCACCAGAGGCCCCTACCTTTAGCCCGTCACTCCTACAGGGACGTAGGCCGCCAACACCAGACCACCAGAGACCCCTACCTTTAGCCCATCACTCCTACAGGGACGTAGGCCGCCAACACCAGTCCACCAGAGGCCCCTACCTTTAGCCCGTCACTCCTACAGCGACTTAGGCCGCCAACACCAGTCTACCAGAGACCCCTACCTTTAGCCTGTCACTCCTACAGGGACATAGGCCGCCAACACCAGTCCACCAGAGGCCCCTACCTTTAGTCCATCTCTCCTACAGGGACGTAGGCCGCCAACACCAGTCTACCAGAGACCCCTACCTTTAGCCCGTCACTCCTACAGGGACATAGGCCGCCAACACCAGTCTACCAGAGACCCCTACCTTTAGCCCGTCACTCCTACAGGGACGTAGGCCGCCAACACCAGTCCACCAGAGGCCCCTACCTTAAGCCCGTCACTCCTACAGGGACATAGGCCGCCAACACCAGTCCACCAGAGGTCCCTACCTTTAGCCCGTCACTCCTACAGGGACATAGGCCGCCAACACCAGTCCACCAGAGGCCCCTACCTTTAGCCCGTCACTCCTACAGGGACGTAGGCCGCCAACACCAGTCCACCAGAGGCCCCTACCTTTAGCCCGTCACTCCTACAGGGACATAGGCCGCCAACACCAGTCCACCAGAGGCCCCTACCTTTAGCCCGTCACTCCTACAGGGACGTAGGCCGCCAACACCAGTCCACCAGAGGTCCCTACCTTTAGCCAGTCAGTTAAGTTGTTCCCAGGAGTAGCCCATCTGTGAAGATCCTTCCTCACCCTAGGATGAGGTCTTTGGAGCTTCTGCTGGCATTTCTGTAGCTCTGGGTTTTTACGGGGTGGAATTGTCATCTCCATGCCCAATCTCCCTTCTTTCACAGCCAAGCTCGGGACTGTCCATGGAGGAGTCTTTCCTGTGAATACCTGCAAGAAATTGAACTCAAGCTAGAATATTATATGATGGAATGTACTATAGCATAAACGTACTTCCATAATAAATTTACTTTGAACTTTAAGGTTCTTAAATGCCTCATTTAGGTCTTACAGAGAGAGCACAAGTCTAGCCTACTCTTATAAAGGTGAGCTTCATTTGTCAGATGTATGTCAAAACATACAGTGAGAAGCATTGTTTCGTCACAACAACCAACACAGTCTGTAGATCCATACTCCTTTGGAATGTGGGACAAAACCAGAGGTTCAAGAGGAAACCCATGCAGTCCATAGGACTGTTAGAGCAGAATTGGGCCATTCAGCCCATCGAGTCTGCTCTGCCATTCTATCATGACTGATTTATAATCCCCCTGAACCCCATTCTCCTGCCTTTTCTCCATAAACTTTGACATCCTTACTAATCAAGAACCCTATTATCCTCTCCTTTAAATATACCCACGCAGTCACGTGGGAGGAGTACAGAGAGCTATGGTCAACAAGTGGGTCTAAGGGACTAGGCAGAACTATAGTTCACCACTCACTAGATAAGCCAGAGGACCTTATTCTGTGCTGGATCTCTCCATGGCTCTATCACTCCATTGAGAGGACATACAAACACCTTACAGACAGCAGTGAGGATTGAACTCCCCACATCTTACAGCCGACACTGTAATGCTTTATGCTAACCGCAACAAGATTCAAAATTCAAAATTGTTTAGTGCCATTTTCTGTACACAAATGTAAAGGGGAATGAAATAATTGTCACTCCAGATCCAATACTGCATAAAAAAAATTGTCAAAAGATAAGGAACACAATAGTAATACTAAAAACACAATAAATATAAATAAATATATGGAATAATGTATAAAGTGATTGATTGTGTTTTCAGGAAGTGTCAGTAGTCTGTACATAAGGTGACTGACAGAAAGTGGTGGTTTGGGGTGATTGGCTTAGAGGGTGGAGGTGTTGATCAGCCTTAATGCTTTGGGAAAGTAACTGTTTTTGAGTCTAGTGGTTCTGGTGTGGATACCACAAAGTCAAAGTTCAAAGTAAATTTGTTATATATCACCATAAACAACCCTGAGATTACTTTTTCTGTGGACATACTCAGTAAATCCAAGAAGCACAATAGAATCAATGAAAGGCTGCACCCAAATGGACAGTCCTGTGTGTAAAAGACAACAAACTGTGCAAATACAAAACAGAGAAAAATTAAATAATAAGCAAGCAATAAATCAACAGTTGAAAAGGTTCAAAGATTCAAAGGCTCATTAATTATCAAAGCATGTATCCATTTACAACTCTGACATTTGTCTTCTCCAGTTAGCCACGGAACAAAGAAAGTACGTGAAAGTTGTTCAAGAAAAGCATTCAACCCACCCACCTCCCCTCACAAAACCCACCCACCTCCCCTCACAAAACCCACCCACCTCCCCTCACAAAACCCACCCACCCCGCCTCACAAAACCCACCCACCTCCCCTCACAAAATCCACCCACCTCCCCTCACAAAACACACCCACCTGCCCTCACAAAGCCCACTCATCCCGCCTCACAAAACCCACCCACCTCCCCTCACAAAACCCACCCACCTCCCCTCACAAAACCCATCCACCTACCTCCCCTCACAAAACCCACCTGTGGGGAACTGCATACACCTGTCTGGACACACCCCCTGCTGACTGCTCCTGTGGCTCCTCCCACAGACCCCTGTATAAAGTGATTGAGGTCTGAGCCCAGCCTCTCAGTCTCCAGGATGTAGTATGGTGGTCAACCACTGCTTGTTCCTTCTTCCAGTCAATAAAAGCCGATATCTCGCCTTTACGTCTCAGAGTGAGTTATTGATGGTGCATCAATTTTATTGACTGGAAGAAGGAACAAGCTGTGGTTGACCACCATACTACATCCTGGAGACAGAGAGGCCTGACTGGAAGTTTTAAAACATGGAAACTGTTTTACATCCGGAAAGATTGGATTTGGACCCCCAAAACCCTGCAGCAGTTCTTGCCTTTGAACTCTGGCTTGCATGCTTCCACTCATACTTGGAGGAGGTTTGTGCAACTGACCCCGCTGTTATGCACAGAATTCTCCTGTCGAGGGTCACCTTGGCTTCTGGGTCGCATTCCACAGACATCCGGGTGGGTTGTGTGCGACATTGGTGGTGCAGGGCACAGAATATCGGAACTTTGCGCTACTGGTCATGCCTCAACTGTGCGCACCTGTGCTATTGTGGGCTGATACCTTCTGTTAGGCCGGAACCAGCACAACCTCCGTCTCCAGTGAAAGCACCACCGGCATCTGTGCAATCACCATCACCGGCTCCTGTGCAATCACCACCACCGTCTCCTGTGCAATCACCATCACCGGCTCCTGTGCAATCACCACCACCGACACCTGTGCAATCACCACCACCACCGTCTCCTGTGCAATCACCACCACCGACACCTGTGCAATCACCACCACCGGCACCTGTGCAATCACCACCACCGGCATCTGTGCAATCACCACCACCGGCACCTGTGCAATCACCACCACCGGCATCTGTGCAATCACCACCACCGGCACCTGTGCAATCACCACCACCGGCATCTGTGCAATCACCACCACCGGCTCCTGTGCAATCACCACCACCGGCTCCTGTGCAATCACCACCACCGGCATCTGTGCAATCACCACCACCGACATCTGTGCAATCACCACCACCGGCATCTGTGCAATCACCACCACCGACATCTGTGCAATCACCACCACCGGCTCCTGTGTAATCACCACCACCGGCTCCTGTGCAATCACCACCACCGACACCTGTGCAATCACCACCACCGGCTCCTGTGCAATCACCACCACCGGCACCTGTGCAATCACCACCACCGACACCTGTGCAATCACCACCACCGGCATCTGTGCAA
The DNA here is from genome assembly GCF_030144855.1 of Hypanus sabinus. Taxonomy (NCBI): domain Eukaryota; kingdom Metazoa; phylum Chordata; class Chondrichthyes; order Myliobatiformes; family Dasyatidae; genus Hypanus; species Hypanus sabinus. Next base: position 77,754,443 of record NC_082722.1, read on the forward strand.
TCACCACCACCGGCACCTGTGCAATCACCACCACCGACACCTGTGCAATCACCACCACCGACACCTGTGCAATCACCACCACCGGCATCTGTGCAATCACCACCACCGACATCTGTGCAATCACCACCACCGGCACCTGTGCAATCACCACCACCGACACCTGTGCAATCACCACCACCGGCCCCTGTGCAATCACCACCACCGGCATCTGTGCAATCACCACCACCGACATCTGTGCAATCACCACCACCGGCACCTGTGCAATCACCACCACCGGCACCTGTGCAATCACCACCACCGGCTCCTGTGCAATCACCACCACCGGCTCCTGTGCAATCACCACCACCGGCACGTGTGCAATCACCACCACCGGCACCTGTGCAATCACCACCACCGTCTCCTGTGCAATCACCACCACTGGCATCTGTGCAATCACCACCACCGTCTCCTGTGCAATCACCACCACCGGCACCTGTGCAATCACCACCACCGGCTCCTGTGCAATCACCACCACCGGCTCCTGTGCAATCACCACCACCGGCTCCTGTGCAATCACCACCACCGGCTCCTGTGCAATCACCACCACCGTCACCTGTGCAATCACAGCCGGTGCTACGTAGATCGCAGCGACAGATTCGACCACCTGATAGACTTAACCTGTAAATATACTTGTAAGAAACTTCGCCACATGGGGACTCTTTTTAAAATAAAGGGGGGGGGGGGTGAACGTGGTGAACTATGTATACCTGTCTGGACACACCCCTGCTGACTGCTCCGGTGGCTCCTCCCACAGACCCCGGTATAAAGGCGATTGAGGCCTGAGCCCAGCCTCTCAGTCTCCAGGATGTAGTATGGTGGTCACTCACTGCTGGTTCCTTCTTCCAGTCAATAAAAGCCGATATCTCGCCTTTACGTCTCAGAGTGAGTTATTGATGGTGCATCACCACCCACCCCACCTCACAAAAAAGAACAGCATCCCAATCATCAACCCTTCCCCCAAACAACACACAATGTCAACTACTCTTCACACAAAACAGAACAAGCACATCTACCCCTAACACCCCTCCCCCCACACAAAATGGAAAGGAACAGGTGAAAAAGCACAACGTATAAAAACTGTAAGTCTGAAAAAGTCCACAGTCGATAAATGCTATCGTCTAATCCATGATGCAGAACCAGGGGAATATACTCCATTTTCGAAAGAGAGGGACACCACACGAGGCAGGGAGGCCTACCCGCCTGCCACAGCGAGCCATACAGAGATAGGCCGCTCACAGACTTCTTCTCCAGCAGTGATCGAAAGGCAGGCAGTCAGCGCTGAACTCCCACTCGCCTTCCGCATTCACCTCGATGTCTTAATCTTCCTTGATGCTTTAATTGGCAATTAATGGAAGCTTTAATCAGCAAAATGGAGTCAGACATCTGTTTCTTCACATCAAGCCTGTCCGAGTACACATCACTTCCTAGAATCTTCTCAGAGATAGCCAGGTGCTAGATCACTCAGTTGATCACCAAACTGTAAATTGCAGGCTCTAACAATTCCAGAATCACATTTAAGATGAAAAACAGATGTAAAAGAAGTAAAATAAACATTTTTGTGGGCTATCTGCAAGATTTCGACCAAGCACGTGTTGTACTCCAGCACCATGTTAAGTATGTATCAAGAAAGTTAGATGAAAAGTCCTTGAAAGTGAGTCTATAGGTTGCAGGAACAGTCAGAGACGGGACAAGTGAAGTTATCCCCATTGGTTCAGGAGCCTGATGGTTGATGGATAATAACTGTCCATGAATCTGGTGATGTGGGTGCTGAGGTGTCATCACCTCAGGAGCCACAGGTGTTATGAACAAAGCTGACGATCCATTTGCTACGCAACCGTACCACACTTTGCAGGAAAACCATTTTACTGGTAAATCTGCCCTGCAACCTCTCAGACATTCCAGCTGAGCTGGGTTATGACTTGATCTATCCAGGTTAATCGTGGCTGAATTCAGCAGTGCAAGCTCAGTAACACTGCTGGAACAGACTGAAATTGTGATGTGCTTCGAGCATCTGCCTCCCACCCCCCAGTCAGGTGAGCAGTGCTCGATTCCAGGTATGTATTCTTGGAGCCTTCACACCCACAGAGAGAATCTAATTTGCAAGAACAAATTTCAAGACTTGTCCCTTTGAAATCTGCAGGTGAGAAATCGTTAATACACAGAAATAAACTGAGAAATGTTACCGGCAGGGCTCAGAGTCTGCAGCAGCACCAGAAGAACAGCAAAACTGGATTTGCCTAGCACCCTTTCATGTGGTTAAAACGGGCGAGGAATCTCTAGAATTCTCTAAATTCGAGGGCTATGTAAGCTTGTTCTTTGAGGATATTTAAAGAATCAACCGTTTGTGGGGGGGGGGGGGTGGGCCACTATACAGGATCAAAGTAAGCTGCAGAGAGTTGTAAACCTAGTCAGCTCCATCATGGGCACTTGATCCATAGTATCCAGGACATCTTCAATGAGCCTCAAAAAAGGTGGCATCCATCGTTAACAGCTCTCTCATGCAGGATGTGCCCTCCTCTCATTGCTACTATCAGGAAGGAAGCCCGAGGGCACACGCTCAACAATTCATGCACAGCTTCTTCCCTATTTCTGAATGGACAGTGAACCCATGAACACACTCTTACCACATTATTTATTTCTGTTTTTGCACTACTTATTTAACTATTTTATATATATATTTACTGTAATTCACTTTTATCTCTTATTATGTATTATGTACTCTTATTTATGTATTGGCACAAAGACAGCAAATTTCACGACATATGCCGGTGATATTAAACCTGATTCTAAAGAAGAAAGTGAAAAATTTTCCAATGATCTGGGAGCTGTCAGCTCGAGGAATCTGATGTAGAAGCATGAGGCCTGGGACAGGTCAGCCACAGGGCATGTTTCAGGGACCAAAAGTCCGACTCCCAGTCCTATTTTCTGATGTTCTTGATTGATACAGGAAGATTGGCAATGATTTATCAGAGTATCTCAAAGTCATAGAGAGAGTTCATTTATCATGTGCCATGTTATATGACACAAGCAATCATGGTCTTTCCACGACCGTGATTGTTCTGGGCAAAGTTTTCTACAGAAGTGGTTTGCCATTGCCTTCTTCTGGGCAGTGTCTTTACAAGATGGGTGACACCCAGCCATTACCAATACCGTTGGCAGATAGTCTGCCTGATGTCAGTAGTTGCATAACCAGGACTTGTGATATGGACCAGATGCTCATACAACCATTCACCACCTGTTCCCATAGCTTCACATAACTCAGTTCAGGGTGCTACACCTTACCCAAAAGTGACCTGCAGGCTAGTGGAGGGAAGGAGCACCTCATACCTCCTTTGGTAGAGATGTATCTCCACCCAGCCACCCATTACCCAAAAACCCAACTACCCCTCCCTACTTCCTGCCTAATGCTCTTATAATTTACCCTGCTCTAATTTAATGCTCTCCTGCAAGGTCAATACTTATTCAAAATCAGTATCAGAATCAGGTTTATTATTACCATCAAGCCACATGAAATTTGTTAACTTAGCAGCAGCAGTTCCATGCAATACATAATCTAGAAGAGAAAAAGAATAATAATATTAAATAAAATAAGCAAAATAATAATAATAATAAACAAGAAAATCAATTACGTATATTGAATAGATTTTCTAAAAACATGCAAAAACAGAAATACTGTATATAAAAAAATGAGGTAGTGTCCAAGGGTTCAAAGTCTGTTTAGGAATCGGATGGCAGAGGGGAAGGAGCTGATTCTGAATCGCTGAGTGTGTGCCTTCAGGCCTCTACACCTCCCACCTGTTGACAACAATGAGAAAAGGACATGCCCTAGGCGCTGGAGGTCCTCAACAATGGACGTTGCCTCTCTGAAACACCGCTTCATGAAGATGTCCTGGGCACCCTGCAGGCTAGTACCCAAGATGGAGCCGACCAGACCTACAACCTTCTGCATCTTCTTTCGATCCTGTGCAGTGGCCCCTCCATACCAGACAGTGATGCAGCCTGTCAGAATGTTCTCCACGATACATCTATAGAAACTATGTCTACTCTTATCTAAACTATCTTAAAACTTAAGTTGTGATCAGTGTTCCTCAACTGTTCACCCACTGAAAGGTCAGTCACCTGGCCAGGGTCATTACTCAACAACAAATGCAGTATGGACCACCCTCTATTTAGAACATCTACATACTAATTTAAGAAACCCTCCTAGATGTACCTGACAAATTATCTACCTACCATCTGCAGAATCTCTTGTACCCCATCTATACCTCTTCACTAAGGTAGCCCCAGTCTTTATTAGAGAAGTTGAAGCCATCTACTGAATCAACTCCATTGTTTTAACACCTTTCCCTAATCAGTCTCCTCCTCAATATCTAGGTGGCCACTGTTAGTGGGGGTAGGAAGTTGTGCAAGCGATTCTGTAGTATTATCCAGTCAGGACCACCCAATATAGACACAGTGGATGAGCCTGCATTGTGACCCCTCTGTGATATTGTCCGTGATTAATAGTGTAACTTGCCCCCTTCCCATAACTAGCACTTCTATATCTTTTCTAAAACATCAAAACCCTAGAACATTAAGCATCTATTCCTGTCCCTCACTCAACCAATTCTCAGTTATGACCACAATATCATCATTGTGTTGGCACAAAAGGTTAAGGCGTTGGTCTAGTGATCTGAAGGCAGTGTGTTGTGTCTTTGAGCAAGGCACTCAAGCACACATTCCTCTGCAAGGACACCGGTGCCAAGCTGTATTGGCCTTTGCCCTTCCCTTGGACAACATCAGTGGCGTGGAGAGGGGAGACTTGCAGCATGGGCAACTGCTGGTCTCCCATACAACCATTCCCTGGCCTGCGCCCTGGAAACTTTCCAAAGAGCATATCTCTCGAGACAATCAGATGCCTATTTATTTATCGTCATTCCAAATAGTTCCATTATAGTTCTGGCAAAATTGTGCAATTTCCAGACAGTTTTCAAACAGGTATTCTGGGGTCATTTAGTGGATGAATTTTAAGAGAGAAGAAGTAGAAAGAGAGAGGAATTCAGCCTTGGTGCCAGGAGGCCTGTTTCCACACTGCTTAACTCTGGGACTCGATGGTGCCCAGAGGTAAATGTTTATAAAGGTAGCAGATAGTTTCAGAACTCACCTCTGTGTGCTTGTCATTGCTATCATCAGGGAGGGAGTACAGGAGCCCGAAGACACACACACAACCATTTAGGAATACCTTATACCCCTCCACCATCAGATTTCTGAATGGACATTGAACTCATGAACATTACCTCACTACTTTATGTTTCAACATTTGCATTACCGTACTTATTTTAATATAACAACATATATGTACTTATTGTAATTTATAATGCTATTATTATGTATTACAATGTACTGCTGCCACAAGACAACAAATTTCAAGACATACGCCAGTGATATTACACCTGATTCTGATTCTGCTGACCACATTGTTGAGGTCACCTGCCTGATGGAATGAAAACCCCACCCTAAAGGATTTGTCTCTGACTGGGTCTCGACGAAAGGTCCTGATGAAAGACCTCATCCTGACCCGCTAAGCTCCTCCAGTGTTTTGTTTGCACTAATGTCTTGCTTTTGCTCAGACATTTTCTTCTCTCTTTACTATCTTGTGTAATTTATGTATAATTGACATATAATAAGACAGATATATTCCAAATAAGAAGAAATTTTTGAATGGAAGGAAGACACTACCGTGGCTGACAAGTGAAGTCAGAGCCAAAGTAAAAGCAAAAGAGAGGGCATACAAGGAAGCCAGAGCTAGTGGGAAGATAATTGGGAAGCTTTTAAAAACTTGCAGAAGGAAACTAAGAAGGTCATTAGGAAGGAAAAGATGAATTATAAAAGGAAGCTGGTGACTAATATCAAAGAAGAAACTAAAAGCTTTTTTAAGAATATAAAGGGTAAAAGAAAGTCGAGGGTAGATATAAGACCAATAGAAAATGACACAGGAGATATTGTAACGAGCAATGTGGAGATGGCAGAGGAACTGAGTGCGTATTTTGCATCAGTCTTCACAGTGGAAAAAGTCTGCAGTATACCGGACATTGTAGAGTGCCGGGGAAGTGAAGTTTGTGCAGTGAAAGTTATGTCTAAGAAAGTGCTCAGGAAGCTTAATGTTCTGAGAGTGGATAAATCTCCCGGACCTGATGGATGGAGGGTAGAAAGCAGAGAGTGGGAATAAAGGAATCCTATTCTGTCTGACAGCCAGTTACCAGTGGAGTTTCACAGGAACTGGTGTTGGAACCACTGCTTTTTATGATGTACATCAATGATTTGAACTGTGGGATTAATGGATTTGTGCCTAAATTTGCTGATGATACAAAGATAGGTGGAGGAGCGGGTAGTGTTGAGGAAACAGAGAGCCGGCAGAGAGACCTATATAGTTCAGGGGAATGGGCAAAGAAGTGACAAATGAAATACAATGTTGGAAAGTGTATGGTCATACACTTTGCTGGAAGAAATAAACGGGCAGACTATTATTTAGATGGGGAGAGAATTCAAAATGCAGAGATGCAAAGGGACTTGGGAGTCCTTGTGCAGGATACCCCAAAGGTTAACCTCCAGGTTGAGTCAATGGTGAAGAAGGCGAATGCAATGTTGGCATTCATTTCTAGAGGTATAGAATATAAGAGCAGGGTTGTGATGTTGAGGCTCTATAAGGCACTCGTGAGACCACACTTGGAGTATTGTGTGCAGTTCTGGGTTCCTTATTTTTAGAAAGGATATACCGACATTGGAGAGGGTTCAAAGAAGATTCATGAGTATGATTCCAGGAATGAAAGGATTACCATATGAGGAACGTCTGACAGCTCTTGGGCTGTATTCCCTGGAGTTCAGGAGAATGAGGGGGGCATCTCTCATAGAAACATTCCGAATGTTAAAAGACCTGAACAGATTAGACATTGCAAAGTTATTTCCCATGATAGGGGAGTCTAGGACAAGAGGGCACGACTTCAGGATTGAAGGACGTCCATTTAGAACAGAGATGCAGGGAAATTACTTTAGTCAGAGTAACCTGTGGAATTTGTTGCCACATGCAGCTGTTGAGGCCAAGTCATTGGGTGTGTTTAAGGCAGAGATTGATAGGTTCTTGATTAGTCAGGGCATCAAAGGGTACGGGGAGAAGGCAGAGGAGTGGGGATGACTGGAAGAATTGGAACAGCCCGTGATTGAATGGCAGAGCAGACTCGATGGGCCAAATGGCCTAGTTCTGCTGCTATATCTTATGATCTTATAGTCTTAATTTATCTTCTGTACATTGTCAGAACGGACCTGCCTATGATGCTGGTACCAGTAAGTTTTACCTGTACTTCACCATTCTTGTGAACATAAGCTCATAAGATCCAGGAACAGAATTAGGCCATTTGGCCCATCGAGTTAGTTCTGCCATTACATCATGACTGATCCATTTTCCCTCTCAGCCCCAATCTCCCACCTTTTCCCCATATTCCTTCATGCCCTGACTAATCGAGAATCTATCTACCTCTGTCATAAATATACCCAATGACTTGGCTGCCACAGATTCTCCATTCTCTGGCTAAAGAAATTCCTCCTCATCTCCATTCTAAAAGGTTACCTCTCTATTCTGAGGCTGTGCCTTTTGGTCTTAGACTCCCCCACCATAGAAAGCATCCTCTCCACATCCATTCCACTGAGTCCGTTCAGGTTTCGATGAAATCCTCCCCTCATTCTTCTGAACTTCAGTGAGTAATGGCAACAATCATGAAAACAAACTCAATAGCTGGAATAAACCAGATGGGCTGAGAGGCCTGCTTCTGTATTGACCAATAATATGGATGAATGTGACCTATTTTAGATAACTTCATTCACCTGAATTCTGAACAGATTTCACAATCTATTGACTCACTGTCAAGGGCTCTACAACTCTTGTTCTCAGTATTATTTATTTTTAAGATCATTTGTGGATTTTTTTATTTGTGTGATTTGTCTTCTTTAGCACATTGGTTGTTTGTCCTTTAGAAAATCATACACAAGGACTCCCAAATCCCTTTGCACCTCTTCACACCTACTCTATCGAGGCCTTTCAACATTTGATAGGTTACGATGATATCCCCCTCATTTTTGCTAATTTCCAGTGAGTACAAACCCAGAGCTTTTCAATCTCTGCTCATATGATAACCCTTTCCATTCCTGGAATCATCCTGGTGAACTTTCCCGAACCCTCTTTAATGTCAACACATCCTTTCTTAAATAAGGGACCCAAAGCTGCTCACAATACTCCAGTTGAAGCTTCACTAGTGCCTTATAAAGCCTTAGAATATTCTGGGCGAGGATCATGCTGGTTCCACTCGCTGCTCACGATATTTACTCCGCTCTCCTTGGCACTGATGCTGAGGCTGTGGGCCTGCTCTGGCTTTTCCAGGCTTCTGATATATAGCAAAACCTACAAAGTGCTGGAGGAACTCGGCAGGCCTGGCACCATCTATGGAAAAGAGTACAGTCGAGGTTTCAGGCCGAGACCCTTCGGTAGGACAGGAGACAAAAAGATGAGGTGTCAGAGCTAGAAGGTGGGGTGTGCAGAGAGACACACACGAAGTGATGGGTGAAACGGATCTATGGACTCACTTCATTCTGAATGCTGCCTCTTGCTTTTATTGTTCCCATGATTTGTGGTTTTTTTTCTTTGCACATTAGGTGCTTGTGTTTCCTTTTTTCTGGGTTCTTTTGGGTTTCTTGCTTTGTGGCTGCCTGTAAGCAGACGAATCTCAAGTTGTAAAATTTATACATACCTTGATAATAAATGTATATTGAACTTTGAATGCCTGCAAGAAAATTAATTTCGAAGTGGTATATGGTGACAGATACATACTTTGATAATAAATTTACTTTGAACTTTGAATTCTGGTATCCTCAATTTTTAGCTTCCTATAGCCTAAGGTCAGTGATTCCTTCCCCAAACTGCTTCTCCTCCCTCTTGTCATCTAGGACTTCCATTAAATCGATGTTTGTTACAAAACAGTTCCGTTTCTTTTCTCTTTCATGCCGGGGAGGGGAGTTGATGTCTTTTCTAACACCACCCATGGTCTTCCTGTATTTAATGGATATCTGGAGAAGACAAATATCAGAGTTGTATCATATGTGCATACTTCAACAATAAAATTAACCTTTGAACCTTAAAAACACTCAATCACATGTCTGGCCTGTAACTTTCTACACCTTTCCTAACTACATATTTACCTATGTTCTTTTAAGGTAAAGAAGATGGAGGAACGCCCAATAATGGGATAGAGGAGCATTGTAGAACTCCCATTAATGGAAGAGAGGGACATTATGGGACAGAGGGACCTTTCTGGAATTCCCATTAATGGGGGAGAGGGGCTATGGGAGAGGGGGTCCTTTTGGAACTCCCACTAATGGGGGAGAGGGACCTGATGGCCTATCCTAGCTCTTATTCCTTATATCCTCATCTTGCATAGCAATAAATATTATGCTGTTGATTAGAGCAAGTAATTTCTGTCCTATCTACATCCGAGGTCCCATGTGGGCAAGGTTAAGTTCTAACATGGCAAGTGGTGCAATTCAACATATCTGCTCATTAATAAGCTATTACCAAGAAAATGAATGAGTTTATTAGTACAAAGAGCCCATGCTTGAAGATGTTTCGATAAAAATGCAATTATAAAGAGCGTATCATTTCAGAATATATTTATTACGAACACAAGACAGCAGGCAAAGCTGCGAAGAAAGAAACTGAACAAAATTATTTGTAAGTGCAGTCATACTCTGCATCTCGATAAAGTAAGCTGTAGTCTTGCCAAAAGGTCTCATCTCGAAACAGCGACAGTACTCTTTTCCACAGATTCTGCCTGGCCTGCTGAGTTCCTCCAGCACTTTGTGTGTGTTGCTCGGATTTCCAGCATCTGCAGACTTTGTCTTGTTTGTGACTATTTTATTTACTTATTTAGAGACTCAGTGTAGAATAGGCCCTTCTGTCCTTTCAATCCGCGCTGGCCGGCAACCCACCGATTTAACCCTGGCCTAATGAAGAAACAATCACCAATGACCAGCATGCTTTTAGACTGTGGGATGCAATCCATACTGACGGGGAAGGAACATACAAACTTTCTTATAGAGGGCGCTAGAAATGATCTCCGGACTCCAACGCCCTGAGCATAATAACGCTGTGCTAAGCACGACACTACCATGGCGATTGTTTAATGTAAGCACAAGAGATTCTGCAGATGCTGGTCCTGATGAAGGGTCTTAGCCCAATATGTTGACCGTTTATTCCCTTCTATAGATGCTGCGGGACTTTCTGAGCAGCCCCAACATTTTGTGTATGTCACTGATCATTAAATGTACACTCAGTGGCCACTTTATTAGGTTCACCGGCTCGTTAACGCAAATACCTATTCAGCCAATCATGTGGCAGTAACCCAATGCATAAAAGCATGCAGGCATGGTCAAGGGGTTCAGTTGTTGTTCAGATCAAACATCAGAATGGGGAAGAAATGGATCAAAGTGACTTTGCCCATGGAATGATTGTTGGTGTGAGACAGGGTGGTTTGAGTATCTCAGAAACTGCCGACCTCCAGGGATTTTCACACATAGCAGTCTCTAGAATTTAAGATAATGGTGCAAAAAACAAAAAAAACACCTAGCGAGCAGCGGTTCTGTGGCTGGAAACACTTTATTAATGAGAAAGGACGGAGGAGAAATGGCCAGACTGGTCCAAGCTGACAGAGAGGTGACAATGACCACATTCGAACACTGGGGTGCAGAGCAGCATCTCTGGAAGTCCAACACATCCAACATGGTACTTCCTGTGCCTAGTGTAGTGTCCACTGAACGTACCTTTGGAAAGTGTTTTTCACTTGTAAATGAGACACTTGCAGCAACATTTTAGATTCTTTCAATAAACCTGGAATAAAAGTTAGCGATGGTAATGAAATTTTATAGCTGCCTGAAAAACACCCTTTGACTCACTAATAGAAGATAGAAGAACACAACACAGAAACAGGCCCTTTGGCCCACATTGTTGTACTGAACCAATTAAATTATTATTCAAATGGACAGCTAAACTAATCCCCTCTGCCTGCACAATGTCCATATCCTTCCATTTCCCTCACATCCATGTGCCTTTCTAAACATCTATTAAAAGTCTCTAAAGTATCTGCCACCACCACCACAGGCAAACTGTTCCAAACACCCCCCACGCTCTGTGTCAAAAACATCTCCTTTGAACTTACCCCCCTCTCGCCTTAAATGTACGCCCTCTGGTATTAGACATTTCAATCCTGGGGGAGAAATACTGTCTGTCTACTCTATCTAGGCCTCTTATAATCTTAAAAAACCTCTAACAGATCTCCCCTCAGTGTCCACTGATCCAGAGAAAACAGCCCAAGTTTGTCTAACCTGTTGTCATAGCACAGCCCTCTAATCCAAGCAACATCCTGCTAAACCTCTTCTGCACCTTCTCCAAAGCCTCACTTCCTTCCTATAATGGAGAGACAGCGACCAGGCTGCATGCCCCACTCCTGTTGTAACCTAACTAGTGTTTTATAAAGCTGCAACGATGTCTATACGTGACATCACACCATCAATATGTTAACTTTTAAAATGTACAGTGAAGTATTGTAGAAAGCTACTTACACCATCAGCAATAATACCAACTTTCCAAGCAATCACAGCTAAAGGTACAGAGGTTTTCACTGCAATTATGTTGTGCTAGCTTTAGAGTGAAGAAGGATGAGAGGCAATTTAATAGACTTGGGCAAGATAGTAAGAGGCATGGACCGAGTGGATATCCAAATATTTTTCACCAGGTCAGAAATGGCTAACACAAGAGGGGATAATTTTAAGAGGAATGGCAGAAAGTGCAAGGGAAATGTCAGAGGGAGGTTTTTTGTGGTTCGTGTATGGTTTGTACTGCTGGAGGTGGTGGTCGAGGCAGATACATACATTAGGGATATTTAATATATGTAAGACACTTTTAGATAAGCACATGGAGAAAAGGAAAAAGGAGAACAATGTGAGAGGGAAGATTGACCTTGGAGTAGGTAACAAGTTCAGGATAACATCATGGGCTGAAGGACCCGTGCTGTGCTGTAATGTTCAAAGTTCTGTGTCCTATATTCAACATTCTGTATGTCATGTGCCAAAATGGTGCCAACATAGCATGTCCATAACTCACTAACCCTGATTGTACATCTTTGGAATGTTGGAGGATACCCATACAGTCACGTAGAGAACGTGGCCATGATGGAGGAGCTCTGTTTAGTTGAGAATCACGCAAGCTGTTTGTCCATTTGACATTGTTTTCTATTTACCTGGTTCTGGTCAATTCCATCAGGAGAAGATGAAATATCAGTGCCCACTGAAGGTTAAGGCCTTACCGAGACCACACTTGGAGTATTTGATCTTCCTACTGAAGAAAGTGCTTACTGTTAAAGTATATTCTGGAGTTCATTTCAACAGCAACCAGTTTTCAGACTCGAACATGGATTGTAGATTGAGTTTAAAGTGCAGCTCAGAACAACGGTCTCTTTGGAGCTGCAGACTGGGGTCGATTACAAATAAAGAAACACACCGTTTACCTCAGATGCCTAAATATGCTTGAATGCAGCCTAGTCAGTGGGAATTAATATTCAGTTTGAGTGACTGGAGTGTTGGTGTGAAGATGGAGGTGTTTGAATATTATATGTAATTCAAAGGAAGCATTGTAGATACATTGTAACTATAGAAATGTCCTGCTGTTACCTTTGACCTTCAGTATGTAAAATGTCATGTAATATTGGGTCAGACAGGCCTCTTCTTTCGTCCGGTGTGACCCCTGCTTGTTTGGCTGAATATAAATTCCATATCCAGCAGCTTCAGTGCCTCTCCAGTAACTTCCTTCACTGTCACAGCACTTACAATGAAGTGAGTTGGAGTGCTCACATCCCCATTCACATCAGCAGCGGAAACTGTGAGCAGTTCCAAGCTCCCGCGAGTGCACATCTCGCACGACCTCTCATGTCCCAGCATACATCCTGCACAGTCAGGGAAGTTCACCGATGCCTCTGCTTTCTGAGGAGAGCTGGACTTTGCGCATCCATACTCATGTCACTCACAGATGTGCTGTAGGGAGCATCCTAATAGGCTGCATCCCTGCTTGGTATGAAAACTGCGTTGCATTGGGTTCTACAGCAGGTAGTCAAAGCTACCCAACTCATCACCCACACAAACCTAACAGCCATCAAGGACAGATATACAGAAAGGTGCTGGCAAAGGGTCCCACCTATCCTGCTGATGAATGGTTCGTCCCACTCCCATCAAGAGGAGACGACATAGCATCCATGCCAGGACCACCAAAACAGTCACTTTTCCCAAGCAGTAAGAATGATTGACATCTCCACCCTCTGACTCCGCCTCTACTTTACTATGTGTAGTCTAGTGTCACTTTATAAACACACAATCAATCTATGTATAGAATTATCTTATGTACTTACATTTATTGTATTTTTATTATTATTTTTGTGTTCTTTACCTTCTGTGTTTTTTTGTGCTCAATGAGAACTGGTGTCTTGTTCTGATGTCCCCTTCCTGAAGTCCACCATCAGTTTCAAAAGGTACATTTAATGTCAGAGAAATGTATACAATGTACATTCTAAAATTCTTTTTCTTTGCAAAATTCCATGAAAACACAGGAGTGCCCCAAAGAATGAATGACAGTTAAATGTTAGAATGCCAAAGCCCCCACAGCTACCCCCTCTCATGCATAAGCAGCAGCAAAGAGATGACCTCCTCCCCTCCCCAAAAGCAAAAACGCATCTGCACCCTCCACCAAGCACTCATGTGTACAGCAAAGCATCAATAAGGACACAGACTTGCAGTAACCCCAAGACTACTCATTCACCCAGTAATTCGACATACCTACCACAGGCTCTCTCTTTCCCTAATAAGGGAAAAAGAGGTGTCCTCGTTTCAAGCAAGTTCCTTGGTCTTGCTAACATTGAGCGTGAGGTTAATTTTGCAACAGCATTTGATCTATCTAGCTCCTCTATGAATCCTCATCACCATTGGAGAAATGGGGTTTGTATTCACTTAAGTTTGGAACAGGAAGAGAAAAATTTTAAGCAAAGCTCTGACACACTGGATGTTGGGAGGATTTTGCTGCAATTTGGGGTCATGACCAAGGGCTTACAGTCTCAGTAAGGGCATGACTTGGACTGACACAGTAACGTCATGGCCAGCGATCGGGGTTCAGTTCCTGCTGCTGTCTGTAAGGAACCTGTATGTTCTCCCCTTGACCACAGGAACTTCCTCTAGGTGCTCTGGTTTCCTCCCACAGTCCAAAGACACGGGTTGGGGTTGGCGAGTTGTGAACACGCTATGTTGGTGCCAGAGGTGTGGTGACACATACAGGCTGTCCCCAGCACTTTCCTAACTTTGGCAGTCATTCCTGGTGGAGGAGAAGCTGTTTCTGAATCACTGAGTATGGATCTTCAGGCTGCTGTAGCTACTCCCTGGATGCTAGGGTTACACGTACTGTGTTGTGTACCTTGGTCCAGAGGAACATTGCTTTGTTCAGTGGGATACATGTGACAGTCAAATGACTTGAAACACCAGTCAGGGAGAGAATCTGCTCTTACTCTCTCAGTGAACTCACACAGACGGACAACAAAAGACATCCTTGTCAGCAACACTCACATCCCACAAGTGAATGAAAATAAATTCAACTATTTTCTGTCACCTCCCACAAACATTCTGCCAAACCCACCATTTCCTGGAGACGAGTTCCTCCTCACGCCACATTACAGCAATCCTAGCTTCAATGCTTAGCTTACAGTCCCACCTGCAGCCGTCTCTGTCACAGTGAGACGGAGACAGCAGATGCTGGCATTTCTGCACAGTGGCCACTCCATTGGACACGTCTGTACACCTGCTTGTTAATGCAAGTATCTAGCCAGCCAGTCACCTGGCAGCAACTCAGTGCATAAAAGCATGCTGACGTGGTTAAGAGGTTCAGTTGTTGTTCATGATATGAGAAACAAGAAACAGCTTGAGGGCGGGGAGGTGTTCAGACCTTTACCTTCCCAGCAATTACCTCACACCTCGGGAGGCTGTATCGGAGGAGCTGGTCAGAGGCTCGAAGTTTTCGGACGGACTCAGAGTCTGCTGTCATCGGGTGCTTCCGAGGCATTAATTGTCAGTGCCTGGAAGTCTATGGCAGGGAGAGTTTCTCCCGTTTGCTGCCTGATATCAGGACAATTGGAGTCAATCCGGACTTGAGACTTTTAAACCGTGTCCATGATCTGCGTTTATCGAATTACGGTATTGCTTTGCACTGCTGTAACTATCTGCTATAATTATGTGGTTTTGTCAGTGTGGGTCTTGGTTTCTCCTTTTCTTTATTTTGTGATATCACTCTGGAGGAACATTGTATCATTTCTTAATGCATGCATGCATTTCTAAATGACAATAAATGAGGACTGAGTGTCCTCATAATCTAATCTAACTTTCTTACTTCATTCCCCCACCCCCTTTGCTCACCCACTTACTTTCCCCCTTAGCTGGCAGCTTATACTCCTTCCCCTCTCCCACCTTCTTTTTGTACATCTGCCCCCTTCCTTTCCAATCCTGATGAAGGGCATTGGCCCAATTTTTCAACTCCATATTCCTCTCCATAGGCGCTACCTGTCATGCTCAGTTGCTCCAGCGTTTTGTGTGTGTTGCTCAAGGTTTCCAGCACCTGCAGAATCTCTTACGTCAAATCAGTGGGTCAGGATTCCTCCCACATAAAGCCACGCTGACTCTTCCTGATCAGTCCAAAAGATCTCTCCCTGAACCAGAAAATCAGGTATGATTTGCAGAAGGCTGATTCAAGGGTGAAGAGACAGTTTCAAATGAGGGTGGAGGTGACATCGGATGCACGGCAACTCTGGCAGGGTTTGCAATATATTACTTCCTGCAAAGCAAAACCCAATGGCAGCGATGCTTCACTGCCGGGTGAACTCAATGCTTCTATACCACTTTGAAAGGGAGAACACAACTACAGCTGTGAAGATCCCTGCTGCACCTGATGACCCTGTGATCTCTGTCTCAGAGGCCGATGTTAGGCTGTCTTTAAAGAGAGTGAACCCTCGCAAGGTAGAAGGTCCTAATGGACTACCTAGTAAGGCTTGAAAACCTGTGCCGACCAATTAGTGGGAGTATTCAAGGATATTTTCAACCCCTCACTGCTACAGGTGGAAGCTCCCACTTGCTTCAAAAAGGCAGCAATTATACCAGCGCCTAAGAAGAATAATGTGAGCTGTCTTAATGACTATTGCCCAGTAGCACTCACATCTACAGTGATGAAATGCTTTGAGAGGTTGGTCATGACTAGACTGAACTCCTGCCTCAGCAAGGACCTGGACCCATTGCAATTTGCCTATCACCACAACAGGTCAACAGTAGACGCAATCTCAATGGCTCTCCACACGGCTTTAGACCACCTGGACAACACAAACACCCACGTCGGGATGCTGTTCATCGACTATAGCTCAGCATTTAATACCATTATTCCCACAATCCTGATTGAGAAGTTGCAGAACCTGGGCCTCTGTACCTCTCTCTGCAATTGGATCCTTGACTTCCTAACCAGAAGATCACAATCTGTGTGGGTTGGTGATAACATATCTTCCTCTCTGGCTATCAACACTAGTGCTTAGCCCACTCCTCTACTTCCTGACTGTGGACTTCAGGAAGGGTAAGATGAAGGAACACGTACCAATCCTCACAGAGGGATCGGAAGCAGAGAGAGTGAGCAGTTTCAAGTTCCTGGGTGTCAAGATCTCTGAGGATCTAACCTGGTCCCAACATATCGATGCAGTTATAAAGAAGTCAAGGCAGTGGTTATACTTCATTAGGAGTTTGAAGAGATTTGGTATGTCAACAAATACACTCAAAAACTTCTATAGATGTACTGTGGAGAGCATTCTGACAGGCTGCATGATGTCTCGTTTGGGAGGGGGTGTGGGGAGGCACTGCTGTACAGGACCAAAAGAAGCTGCAGAATGTTGTAAATCTAGTCAGCTCCATCTTGGGTACTAGCCTACAAAGTACCCAGGACATCTTCAGGGAGCAGTGTCTCAGAAAGGCAGAGTCCATTATTAAGGTCCTCCAGCATCCAGGGCATGACCTTTTCTCACTGTTACCATCAGGTAGGAGGTACAGAAGCCTGAAGGCACACACTCAGTGTGGTGAACTACGTGTGCCTGTCTGGACACGCCCACTGCTGACAGCTCCTGTGGCTCCTCCCACAGGCCCCTGTATAAAGGCGATCTGAGGCCTGATGCTCGGCCTCTCAGTCTCCAGGATGTAGTATGATGGTCACTCACTTCTGGTTCCTTCTTCAGTCAATAAAAGACGATATCTCGCCTTACGTCTCAGAGTGAGTTATTGATGGTGCATCAGTTTTATTGACTGGAAGTTTTAAAACATGGAAACCGTTTTACGTCCGGAAAGGTTGGATTTGGACCCTCAAGACCCTGATGCAGCTCTCGCTTTTGAGCACTGGCTTGCATGCTTCCAATCATACTTGGAGGAGGTTCGTGTGACTGACCCTGCCGTTATGTACAGAATTCTCCTCTCGAGGGTCACCCCAAAAGTTTATTCCCTTATCCGGGACCTGCCGACCTACGATGGGGCACTGGACGCCCTCAAAAGACAGTACCTGCGGCCGGTGAACACCGTCAACGCAAGACATCGTTTAGCTACCCAGCGACAGCGGCCTGGCGAATCGTGTGCTGAGTTTCTCCGAGCACTACAGACACTCGTCCGAACTTGTGACTGCAAGACGCGCATGGCAGAACAGCATGCGGAGCTGCTGGTGCGAGACGCCTTTGTGACGGGACTGAGGTCAGTGTACGTGCGCCAGTGGCTGCTGGAAAAAGCCGATCTGACCTTACGCTCGGCGATCTAGACGGCCAATGCTCTGGAAGCTGCTCTGCACAACGCTGATGCTGTCCAGTCGCGCGATTCCCCGCCGGTTCCGTGGACACCTCAGACCCTGCCACCGGCGGCTCCCGCGAGCGAAATCGCCACTGCCAGTCGCGATTCCACGAGCTCCCTGAACCTGACCACGGCTGCGACCCGTCAGAAGCCCATACTTTGTTATTTCTGCGGACTCAAAAAGCACCCCCGACAACGCTGCCCAATGCGAGAAGCGACCTGCTCCAGCTGCGGAAAGCGGGGCCATTTCGCCAAGGTCTGTCAGTCTAAACTGCGAGCGGCATGCAGCACTGCGGGTGAGACGTGGGGGCCGCCATCTTGCATGCCCGGATGTGGGCGGCCATCTTTGTCGGCGTCAGCATGCCCCGCCCCCGACCCTCCGTTGCTTACCGGGTACCCCGACGGCTCATCTCTGGCCACTGTAACCCTTGACCAAAGCGCCCCACACCAGCTTGCAAGGTCCATGATGGACATCCTGGTGGAGGGGCACAGGACTAGATGCCTGTTTGACACGGGCAGCACTGAGAGTTTTATTCACCCGGACACAGTGCAACGCTGCGGACTTGCAACGCGGCCGGTAAGTCGGAGGTTCCATTTGGCTTCTGGGTCGCAGTCCGCAGACATCCGGGCGGGTTGTGTACCGACATTGGTGGTGCAAGGCACAGAATATCGGAACTTTGCGCTACTGGTCATGCCTAAGCTGTGCGCACCTGTGGTATTGGGGCTGGACTTCCAGAGCCATCTCGAAAGTGTGACTATGGTATATGACGGGCCCCTCCCACCACTCACTGTCCGGAATCCTCAGTTTTGTGGGACTTCATCACTACTGACCACACGCACACACGGGCCCACACGTCCCATCCAGCACCATGCCGACAGCTGCGCTACCGACACCACTTGCAGTCTCTCCACCCCCGCCGCTGTTCACCAACCTGACCCCCGACTGTAAACCTGTGGCAACTAAAAGCAGGAGGTACAGCGCGGGGAACAGGGCCTTCATTAAGTCAGAGGTGCAGCGGCTGCTCAGGGAGGGGATCATTGAGCCAAGCACAAGTCCTTGGAGGGCCCAGGTGGTTGTTGTTCGGACTGGGCAGAAAAATAGGATGGTGGCGGACTATAGTCAAACCATCAATAGGTTCACGCAGCTTGACGCGTACCTCCTACCCCGCATCGCGGATATGGTCAACCAGATTGCTCAGTACAAGGTGTACTCGACCATAGATCTGAAATCCGCTTATCACCAGCTCCCCTTCCGCCCAGAGGACCGCCCCTACACCGCCTTCGAGGCGGGCGGCAGGCTCTATCACTTCCTGCGCGTCCCTTTCGGTGTCACGAATGGTGTCTCTGTCTTCCAGAGGGAAATGGACCGGATGGTGGACCAGTGCCAACTGAAGGCCACATTTCCCTATCTGGATAACATCACCATCTGTGGTCATGACAGGCCAGATCACGACGCCAACCTCCAACGATTTCTCCAAGTGTCCGCAGCTCTGAACCTTACTTATAACAGGGACAAGTGTGTGTTCGGAACCACCCGCCTTGCTATCCTTGGGTATGTCGTGGAAAACGGGGTCATTGGCCCTGATCCCGACCGTATGCGCCCCCTGTTAGAACTCCCTCTTCCCACCACTCTCAAAGCCCTCAAACGGTGCCTGGGTTTTTTTTCCTATTACGCACAATGGGTCCCCCATTACGCAGACAAGGCCCGCCCCCTGGTCAAGTCTACCACTTTTCCCCTCTCTGCTGAGGCCTGCGCGGCCTTCAACTGCATTAAAGCGGACATTGCCAAAGCTACGATGCATGTGGTGGACGAGACCGCTCCCTTCCAAGTGGAGTGTGACGCCTCCGATTTCGCTCTGGCTGCTACCCTCAATCAGGAAGGCAGGCCAGTAGCATTCTTTTCTCGCACCCTCCAAGGCTCTGAAATTCGGCACTCCGCGGTGGAGAAAGAAGCCCAGGCCATAGTGGAGGCTGTTAGGCACTGGAGGCACTATCTTGCTGGCAAAAGGTTCACCTTGCTGACCGACCAGCGCTCGGTTGTGTTCATGTTCAGCAACCAACAGTGGGGCAAAATCAAAAATGATAAGATTTTGCGGTGGAGAATAGAACTCTCCACCTACAACTATGATATCCTGTACCGGCCTGGCAGACTCAATGAGCCCCCTGATGCCCTATCCCGGGGAACGTGCTAGCGCACAGCTCGACCAGCTATACGCCATTCATGCACAACTTTGCCATCCAGGGGTCACCCGATTTTACCATTTCGTGAAAGCTCGGAACCTGCCGTACTCCCTGGAGAACATCAGGATGATGACTGCCAAATTTGCACTGAGTGCAAACCGCACTTCTACCGTCCTGACACGACACAACTTGTCAAGGCCACCCGCCCTTTTGAACGACTGAGTGTTGACTATAAGGGCCCCATTCCCTCCACTGACCGCAATGTCTATTTTCTCAATGTTATCAATGAGTACTCGCGGTTCCCCTTTGCCATCCCCTGCCCCGACACCACTGCCACATCCGTCATAAAAGCCCTGCGCCAGCTCTTCACTCTGTTCGGGTATCCCTGCTATATCCACAGTGATAGAGGGTCCTCCTTTATGAGTGACGAGCTGCGCCAGTACCTGCTAGCTAGGGGCATTGCTACTAGTCGGACCACGAGTTATAATCCCCGGGGAAATGGACAGGTGGAGAGGGAGAATGCCACAGTGTGGAAGGCCACACTTTTAGCCCTTAAGTCAAAAGGGTTGCCGGTCTCTCGATGGCAGGAGGTCCTCCCTGAGGCACTCCACTCTATCCGCTCCCTGTTATGTACATCTACCAATGCCACCCCTCACGAGCGCCTATTCTCTTTTCCCAGGAAGTCTGTCACTGGGACCACCCTACCAGTTTGGCTGACGTCCCTGGGGCCAGTGCTGCTCCAGAAACATGTGAGGAGTAATAAATACTCCCCGCTGGTCGAGAGGGTTCACCTTCTACATGCGAACCCCCAGTATGCCTACGTGGTCTTACCTGATGGGCGGGAGGACACGGTCTCCATCCGCGACCTGGCACCCGCAGGTGCAGCAGACCACTACCCTGAAGGCTCTCCGGTAACTATGAACCCTGCACCAGAGGTGACACCGTGCTCACCAGGCCCTACACAGACTCCTCACGACACTTATATACTGGGCGTTTCGTACGCATATAAACCAGGTGCCTTGTACCTGCGTGAGGGATCACTGGCGCCTAGTGGGCTGGAACAAGCACAACCTCCGTCTCCTGTGCAATCACCAATGTCACCGGCATCTGTGCAATCACAGCCGGTGCTACGTAGATCGCAGCGACAGATTCAACCACCTGATAGACTTGACTTGTAAAAAACTTCACCACATGGGGACTCTTTTAAACAAAGGGGGGGGGGTGAATGTGGTGAACTACGTGTGCCTGTCTGGACACGCCCCCTTCTGACTGCTTCTGTGGCTCCTCCCACAGGCCCCTGTATAAAGGCGATCTGAGGCCTGATGCTCGGCCTCAGTCTCCAGGACGTAGTATGATGGTCACTCACTTCTGGTTCCTTCTTCCAGTCAATAAAAGCCGATATCTCGCCTTACGTCTCAGAGTGAGTTATTGATGGTGCATCGCTCAGTGATTCAGGAACAGCTTCTTCCCCTCTGCCATCTGATTCCTAAGTGGACATTGAATCTTTAGACACTAGCTCACTCTTTTTCAATATACAGTATTTCTGTTTTTGCACATTTTTAAATCTATTCAACATACATAGTTGATTTACTTGTTAATTATTATTATTTTTTTCTCTCTCTGCTAGATTATGCATTGCATTGAACTGCTGCTGCTAAGTTAACAAATCTCAGGTCACATGCCGGTGATAATAAACCTGATTCTGAACATCAGCAGCATTATGTGCCGTGTCGTAAGACCGGGGCAATCATGGTCTATCAATGACTGTGACTGTGTGCAAGACACGCTCAGGAAGCGCGTACGGCATGGGCAGAATGTGCAAGTATTGTCAATAAGTGTGTAAGGCATGGGCAGCTCAGACAGTGTGCCGTGATAAGAGGTATAGAGACAGAAATGTGACTCCGGGACAACATCCATGCACTATCAATCCACAAGCCATGATACACATGGACTTGGAATATATTATTCTTTTTCATGTTATATTTTTGGTAACTATGTTTTCTTGCTATCATAATCATATGTGCCATATGTGTTGTGTGTGTGTTTTGCACCTTGGCCCCAGAGGAACTCTGTTTCATTTGGCTGTAGTCAAGTGATTGGTTGAATTACAATTCAACTTGAACTTGAAATTATCCTGACTCTTGCCCCCTTTCCTTTCCAGTCCTGATGAAGAATCTCAGCCTGAAAGATCAACTGTTCATTTTCCTCCATACGTGCTGTCTGACTGGCTGAACTCCTCCAGAATTTTGTGTGCATTGACTTCAAAGTTCAAAATAAATGTATTATCAAAATGCAGTACTGTGCAAAAGTATTAGCCACATATATATAGCTAAGATGCCAAAGACTCTTGCACAATACTGTAGTAATTTTATGTATTACACTGAAATGCAACCGCAAAAAAAAACAAGTTTTATGACAGATGTGAGTGATAATAAACCTGATTCTGATACGGGTCTCTATTGTGGACTGAGTGGGAAGGGGACAGGGAGAGGGGAATCATGGTGGGAAGACAGAACGGGAGAGGGGAGGGAGCAGGAAACAGAGAGACATTCTATAATGATCAGTAAACCAATAGTTTGGAATCAAGTGACCTTGCCTGGTGTCTCAGGACTGGGTGCGTCTGCATTTGTACCACCCCCTGCCTGACACTCCTTCTCTGCCACCTATCCCACACCCCTCCCACGGTGCTCCACCTTCACTATTCCCAACATACTTCGCTCTCGCTGGATTTACAAACTCGTTCTCCGTTCCATGTTGACTAATACAGTACCATGCAAAAGCCTTAGGCACCCCAGCTATATGTATGTGGAAAGACTTTTGCATAGCAATTCTATATATAATGTATTTTGGTGCATTATGTTCGGTTTTGGTCACCCTGGTGATCAATGCTATTAAACTGGAAAGGGTGTAGAAGAGATTTGCAAGAATGTTACCAGAACTTGAGGGAGTGACTGGCTGGGACTTCATTCCTTTGAGCGTAGGAGAGTGATAGGTGATCTTACAGGTGTGTATAAAATCACGAGGGGTTTCGATAGGGTGAATGTATTCCGTCTTTTCTCATGGTTGGGAAATCACATACAAGATGCACAGGTTTAAAGTGAGAGGGGAGGAATTTAATAGGAACCTGAGCAATGCCTTTATAACACAAAGGGTGCTATTGATGTGGAATAAGCTGCCGGGGGAGTGATTGAGGCAGATAAAAGGCGTGTTGAACAGGTGCATGGATTGGAAAGCTTTAGAGGGTTAAGGGCCAAACCCTGGCAATGGATGTGATATCTTGGTTGGCATGGGCCAGATGGTCTGAAGGGGACATGTTGTATGACTCAAAGAGAAAAATGGTCCAGCTGGAAGATACAGACAGGGATTCTGTGTGTCATTGATTTGGCTCAGCGTTCATGGAATCCTGTAAGCTCCAGAAGACATAGGATCAGATTTAGCCCATTGAATCTGCTTTGACATTCTATCGAGGCAGGTGAATGTGTGGCTGAGGAACGGGTGCAGGGGGCTGGGGTTCAGATTTATAGATCATTGGGATCTCTTCTGGGA
This sequence comes from Hypanus sabinus, assembly GCF_030144855.1. Classification (NCBI taxonomy): domain Eukaryota; kingdom Metazoa; phylum Chordata; class Chondrichthyes; order Myliobatiformes; family Dasyatidae; genus Hypanus; species Hypanus sabinus. The sequence goes on from NC_082722.1 coordinate 77,778,173, forward strand.
AAGATATGCCCTGTACAAAAAGGAAGAGCTACACCTGAACCTGAGCAGGTCCAATATCCTTGCGGGCAGGTTAGCTAAAGTTGTTTGGGTGGGTTTAAACTAATTTGGCAACGAGATGGGAACCAGAGTGATAGTGCTGAAGATGAGGTAGTTAGTTTGCAAACAGAGACAGTGTGTAGTGAGACTCCAGGCAAGAAGAGGCTGATGATAGGGCAAAATTGAAGAGTTGCTATGTAAAATGCAGACAAAATTAAAAAGGGTGAATACAGGACTGAAGGCATTATACTTGAATGCCTATAGTATAGGGAATAAGGTAGATGAACTTGCAGCACAATTACAGATTGACGTGTATGATGTTGTAGGCCTCAATGAGTCATGGCTGAAAGAAGATTATAGCTGGGAGATTAATGTCCAGGGATACACACCATATCAAAAGCACAGACAGGAAAACAGAGGGGGTGGCATTGCTCCACTGGTAAAAATGAAATCAAATCAGTAGAATGAGGTGACACAGGGTGGGATAATGATGAATCATTGTGGATCAAGCTAAGCAACTACAAGGGTAAAAGGCTCTGCTGGGAGTTGTATACAGACCTCCCCCCACCAAACAGCAGTAAGGATTTGGCCTACAAATTGCAACAGGAGATGAAAAATGCACAAATGCACGCCAAAAGGGCAATGTTACGATAGTCGTGGAGGATTTCAAAATGCAGATAGATTGGGAAAATCAGGTTGGTGCTGCGTTGTGGGGGGGGGGGGGGGGTGTATTTCTAGAAAACCTACGAGATGGCTTTTTAGAACAGCTTATAGTTGAGACCCCTAGGGGACCAGCTATTCTGGATTGGGTGTTGTGCAATGAACCAGGATTGATTAGTCAGCTTCAGGTAAAATAACCCTAAGGGACAATTAATCATAATATGATCAAATCCATCCCAAAATTTGAGAAGAAGAAGCTAAAGTCAGATGTATCAGTATCACAGTGGAGTAAAGGGAATTACAGAGGCATGAGAGAGGAGGTGGCCAGAATTGATTGGAAAAGAACAGGGATGACAGCAGAGCAGCAACAGCTGGAATTTCTGGAATAGGATATATACATTCCAAAGAGGAAGAAGTATTCTAAAGGCAAGATGACACAACAGTGGCTAGCAAGAGAAGTCAAAGCCAGCAGAAAAGCCAAAGAGAGGGCATATGATAGAGCAAAAATTACTGGGGAATTAGAGGTATGGAAGCTCTCAAATGCCAACAGAAGGCAAATTAAAAAAGTCATTAAGAAGGTAAAGCTGGAACATGAAAGTAAGCTAGCCAATAATACGAAAGAGATAGAAAAAGTATCTTCAGATACATGAAATGTTACAGAGAGTGAGAGTGGATTTTGGATAACTGGAAAATGATGTCTGAGGGGTAGTAATGGGGGCCAAGGAAATGACGGAAGAACTGAATAGGTATTTTCCATCAGTCTTCACTGTGGTAGACACTAACAGTATGTTTCATCTATCTGGGGTAACTGGAGAGAAGGTTCTTGGGAAACTGAAAGGTCTGAAGGTAGATAAGTCACCTGGACCAGATGGACTACACCCCAGGGTTCTGAAAGAGATGGCTGAAGAGATTGTGGAGGCATTAGTAATTAGCTTTCAGGAATCATGAGATTTTGGAATAGTTCTGCAAGACTGGAAAATTGCAAATGCTATTCCACTCTTCAAGAAGAGAGGGAGACAGAAGAAAGAAAATTATAGGCCAATTAGTCTGACCTCAGTAGTTGTGAAGGTGTCAGAGTTGATTGTTAATGATGTGGATTCGGGATACTTGGAAGCACATGATAGATCAGGCCAAAGTCAGCATGGCTTCTTAAGGGAAAATCTTGCCTGGCAAATCTGTTGGAATTCTTTGAAGAAATAACAAGCAGGATAGACAAAGGAGAATTGGTGGATGTTTTCTACTTGGGTTTTCAGAAGACCTTTGACAAGGTGCTGCACATGAGGCTGCTTAATAAGTTAAGAGCCCATAGTATTACAGGAAAGATACTGGCATGGATAAAACAGTGGCTGATTGGCAAGAGACAAAGAGAGAGAATAAAGGGAGCCTTTTCTGGTTGGCTGCTGGTGACTAGTGGTTTTCCACAGGAGTCTGTATTGGGACCAATTCTTTTTACATTATATGTCAATGATTTGGATGATGGAATTGTTGGCTTTGTTGTAATGCTTACAGATGGTATGAAGATAGGTGATGGAGCAAGTAGCTTTGAGGAAGTAGAGAGGCTACAGAAGGATCTAGACAGATTAGTAAAGAAGTGGCAGAAGTGTATGGTCATGCACTTTGGTAGAAGAAATGAAAAGATAGACTAATTTCTAAATCGAGAGAAAATCTGAGTCTCAAATGGGCTTGGAAGTCCTTGTGCAGGATTCCCTGCAGGTTAATTTGAAGGTTGACGCTATGGTGCAGAAGGTATATGTGATGTTAGCATTCATTTCGAGAGGACTAGAATATAAAAGCAAGGACGTAATGCTGAGAATTCATAAAGCACTAGTGAGGCCTCACTTGTTAGATTGTGAGCAGTTTTGAAGCCCTTATCTTAGAAAGGATGTGCTGAAACTGGAGAGAGTTTAAAGGAAGTTCATGGAAATGATTCCAGAATTGAATGGCTTGTTGTATGAAGAGCATGCACTGGAATTCAGAAAAATGATGACCTAATTGAAACCTACTGAATGCTGAAAGGCCTTGATAGAGTGGATGTGGAAAGGATGTTTCCTATAGTGGGAGCTTCTAAGGCTAGAGGCCTCCGAATAGTGGAGCATCCTTTTGGAACAGAGTGGAGGAGGAATTTCTTTATCCATAAAGTGGTGATTGGGTGGAATTCATTGCCATAGGCAGCTGCGGAGGCCAAGTCTTTATGTATATTTAATGCAGATGTTGATAGATTCTTGATTGGTCAGGGCATGAAGAGATATAGGAGAAGACCAAAGGTGGGGCTGAGAGGGAAAATGGATCAGCCGTGATGAAATGGTTATCACAGGAGAGCCCAACTTTAAATACATGGGTGGAAATTACAATGGACATTTACAAAATGGAGAAGATAACAGCATTTGTTAATCATAAGCTGGAACAATTTGATTTATACTGGGAAAAATGGTTTCACTATATAATGCCTCATAGGCCTGATTTTATTCTCACAAATCAATGAATCTGTTGTAAAAAAAAAGATCACTCCCTACTTGGACATAGTTCTTTACTTTTGCTTGTTTTTTTCTTTCCACTCTTTTCTATAAGTGTATACCTCAGATAAATACTTTGTGGAGATTTGTGATATATATGATTATATGAGATATATATACAATGTCTGAAATACATCTTATGGAAATGTTTATTTGATGATGAACTTCAATAAAAAATAAATTACAAGAAATAGCAGAGCAGACATAATGTGCCAAATGGCCTAATTCTGCTCTTATACCTGATTACTTATACCATAGTCTTAATTGTTTTCCCTCTCAACCCCATTCTCCTGCCTTCTCTCTTTAACCTTTGACACCTTTATTAATCAAGAACCAGCCAACTCTGCTGTAAATATACCCAATAATGTGGCCTCCACAGGTGTCTGTGGCAATGAATTCTACAGATTCACCTCCCTCTGATTTAGGAAATTCCTTCTCATCTCTGTTCTAAAAGGATGCCCCTCTATTCTGAGGCTGTGCCCTCTGGTCCTAGACTTGCCCATTATGGGAAATATCTTCTTCATATCCACTCTGTCTAGGCCTTTCAATATTCAGTCGGTCTGTATGAGATTTCCTCCTTTGTTTTCCTAAACTTCAGTGAGTACAGGCTTAAAGCCATCAAATGTTCCTCGTATGTTAACCCTTTCATTCCCAGAATCATTCTCATAAACCTCCTTTGGACCGTCTCTAATGCCAGCAGATATTTTCTTAGATGATGGATCCAAAACTGCTCAGAATACTCTAAGTGCTGTCTGACCAATGCTTTATAATACCTCAGGATTACCTTGTCGCTCTTATATTCCAGGCTTCAGGAAATGAATACAATATTCCATTTGCCTGCCTGTCAGCTGAACCTGCAAGTAAGTTAACCTTTAAGGAATCCTGCACGAGGATTCCAAGGTACCTTTCCACCCCTGGTTTCTAAATTTTCTCCCCATTTAGAAATAGTCCACACCTTTATGTCTTCTAACAAAGTGCCTGACCATACACTTCCCTACACTATATCCCATCTGCCACTTCTTTGCCCATTCTGATATCTTCAAGTCCTTCTGCAAACTACAAACTACAAACTTCTGCATCTACAATACCCACAAAATGCTGGAGAAACTCAGCAGGTCAGGCAGCATCTATAAAAATGAATAAACAGTCGACATTTTGGGCTGATACCCTTCATCAGGACTGGGTTGAATCTGGAAACATCAACTGTTTATTCATTTCCATAAATGCAGAGTTCCTCCAGCATTTTGTGTGTGTCACTCTGACTTTCCAGCATCTGTAGAATCTCTTACATTCCACAACGTTGCCTGCCCCACCACTGATCTTTGTATCATGTGCATACCTAGCCACAAAGCCATAAGTTCCATCATCCAATTCACTGACATATAACGTAAAAAGAAGCAGTCCCAACCTCTGCGGAGTACAACTAGTCACCGGCAGCCAACCAGAAAAGGCCCCCTTTATTCCCACTCTTCGCCTCCTGCTAGTCAGCCCAACTACTGTCAACGTTAGTATCCTTCCTAAAAAAGATAGCAACTCTTAAAATACTTTTGGAGAGGTATAAAGGAGTGAGAGGGTCACCAGAAAAAGGCTTAGAGTGGCCTGGGTGAAACGTTGGCAAATGGGACTACCTTTAATAGGAATCTTGGTTAGCATGGACCAATTACCCAAACGGGCCTGTTTCTGTGCTGTACAAAGCATAGCATCAAAATCAGCCTGAAGAAATTCAGTGTCACCTCTAAAAACTGGCAAGACATTGCACTCAGTAGACACGTCTGGAGGAAATCTGTTCAAGAGGGAGCTGTGCTTCATGAGGGGAACTCTGCTGTGCCACAGAGAACAAGTGATAGCTGACAAAGGAGAGACTGAACAACCATTAACCACAGCCTCCACTTACTCCTGCCCACACGGTACCAGACCGGCCTCAGGGGCCACCTGAGGACCCAGCTATAGACAACCTCTCAGGAGAACATCATACTCAACTCGAGGAGTGTGATGTAGGAGGAAAGGGTAGATGGGAATATTTGTGGGAATGGTTCAGTTAGGCCGAAGGACCCCTTTCTGTGCTGTATGAGGAGAGGAAATTGGTCCAACTGGAAGGTACAGAGAGGGTTTCAGCGTAACATTGAGGTGACTCACACAGAGTGTCGATGGACACTTGTCAACACAACTACACGTGGAAGTGGCAGGAAGTTTTCAAGATGACAATACAGATTATCACCAGGCCTTTGAAGTGAATTCAACGGTCATGGATGCTCAGTACAGCTTGACTACACCTTATCTGAAACTCCAAAATACAAACAGCCCCGAAATCCAAAAATACTTTGAGCACTGATGTGACGACTCAAGTGGAAGATTGCAGGTCTGCGAGTATCACAAACAGTTCTGAGAAGGGATATCACGTAGGTAATGAACAGTTAATGAAAAATAGAAAAACACTGATAAAGCAAAAATGAAGACCTTGATAGTGTATTGAAAGAGTGGATTCATCAGCAAAGGAGTGAACATATGCCATTAACAGTATGCTGATCATGCAACAAGCAAAGATCTAATACAATGAATTGAAAATTGAAGGTATTTGTGAATATTTAGCAAGCTGGTTGCAGAAATTTAAGAAAAGGCACAGCATTATTTTTTTTAAAGATTTGTGGTGATAAAGCATCTGCTGATTATGAAGCAGCAGAGAAATTCATTGATGAGTCTGCCAAGATAATTGGTACTGAAAATCTAACACACTGAACAGCTGCATCAGTGCATACGTGTGATGAACAAAGGCTGCTTACTGGTAGCACATAAATTCTGAGTTAGAAATTACGGCAATCCTAAACTATCTCATTATATATTCCAAAATCCAAATCCGAAACACTTCTGGCCCCAAGGGTTTCAGTTAAGGGGTACTCAACTCGTACAAGGAATCCCTCTGTCTACAGTCTCGAGACAATCCCTGAAGATGTAGTGATGACACCTGCAGAAGCACAATGTGTTCAAACAGCCCATGATCAGAATGCCAATAGTCATGGGTGGTTAAACATAGTGACCGACAGTATCGGCCAAAGACTGTTTGAGAAACATGGAGATCGATAGGGCTAGTGAGTTCACTGTTCAAACACTGCTTCATCCAAGTTGGCCTCAGAAGTTCTGATGTAGACAGGAAGAACTTCCAAGTGATAGATGAGAACCATCTGAGATGGAATTGTAGAGGAACAGAGGGTGTGGGTTTCCTGGAAACAGAAAGTTACGTGCTCATACCATTGAATGCCCACGTGGGACAGGAGTTATCATCAGGTCTTTTCTGTGCTTCAGCAATTCCAGGTTTCAAATATTCAAATGGTTCTTTATGGAAAATTGTACCAAATCAGCTTCCAAATCTTAAAATGGGTTCCCGAATATCACTTTTAGTTCTTTTTCCTGCAAGCTGAACAATTTTTTCTTGCTGCCTTTAATTTCTGGTGGTTTGAGCTACCCACTGGTTCCAAGGGATCAGTTTATAACCAGCAGGGCAGGGAGCAATTTCAGGAGCAGAGAGCAGCTAATACATCAAACAGCGGTGGCCCCAAGCCCCAGCCCTGGTGGTTTTAGAACAATACATAAAACCCTTCATGAAAAGTTTGAATTCATTAGCATTTATCTGGATTAGTGGTCAACTAATATGGTAATGGTGAAGACAGGAAATTGGAGAAATCTGAAACTCCAGAGAAAGTTCATGCTTAAAAATTCCAGACTGCAGGATAGCAAAGGAACATTGTAGGTACATCCCAAACAGATACACAGTGGTGCACACACAGACACACATACTGAGGCAGACATGCATAGTTACAAAGACACAGATGTACACACAGAAGTAGACATGTATAAACACACACACACTCACACAGACACACCCACAGAGGCAGACATGCACACAGACGCACACACAAAAACACAAAATGCACAGCCACATATGTATGTAGCCTGAGTAAGATTTAATCTTACATCTCCATAAAATCATCAGAGATAAATATAATTCTCATTTACAATAAAGAATAAAGCCATTCAGCCCATCACACCTCTGCCTGCTCACAAAGGAATCCTATTCCCAATTTATATTCCCTGTAATTCATTCTCCTCACATTCCCATTGACTGCCAGGATTTGCCCAGTCACCTACACTAGGGACAATGTGCAGTGGCCTCCCAACTTCAGACAGCACCTCTTGTCAGAATCAAACCTGGTTTGCTGGACAATAAGACCACAAGACTTAGGAGCTGAATTCAGCTATTCAGCCCATCAAATCTGCTCTGCCATTCAACCATGGCTGGTTCTTTTCCCTAACCCATTTCTCCACCTTTTACCCATAATCCTTAAGCCCCTTACCAATCAAGGACTCACCATTCTCTGCCCTAAGTATGCCTAATGACTTGATCTACACTGCTGTCAGTAGCAATGAATTCCAGAGCTTTACCACCATCTGGTAGAAGAAATTCCTCCTCATCTCTGTTCAAAAGGATTATCCTGGAAAAAAAAAGGGCTAATCTAAGTAATCATTGCTTTTCTCACCAGAGCTTTGTCTGACAGGGACATTCTACTCCATAACACTACACTGTAGAGGAGCCTCAACTTTACAGGGAAGGGACACGAAGGGGCAAATTAAGAGATAAAGTGAAAACACGAGAGATCCTGTGGATGCTGGAATTGACTTAGCATCACACACAAAATGCTGAAAGAACTCTCAAAGAACTCTGTGGAAGGGAATAAACAGTCACCATTTCAGGCCAAGATTCTTCATCAGGACCGATTGAAGGGTCTCAGCCCAAAATGCCGCTTCTTTATTCCCTTCCATCGGTGCTGTCTGATTGCTAAAGTTAATGGAGGACAACCCATTGGCTGCAGCAAGTCCAGGGAGAGTGAAAATTAGACAGAATGGTGGACATAACTCAATTTTAGCCTCCAAATTTCCCTTAACTTGAACTCTCTTCAAACTCAGAATCACAATCAGAATCATTGACTTACATGACATCAGATTTGGTGTTTTGTGGTAGCAAAGGCATAAAAATCACTATAAATCACAATAATAAATAGCAAAAAAAAGAAATAATGAGATTGTAAATCATAAACACATAAAATGTCTATAAGCTATCCCATGTATTTATTGTGTTTTTTAAAATTACTGTGTTTTGTTTGTACAGCATCGGATTTCACTCTCCTTTACAGTTGTGTACCGGATATCGTACTAAACAATCCTGAAACTTGAAACTTGAATTCAGATGGTCTCGCAGCGTCCATGGAAGGAAATGAGCAGTTCAAAGTTAGAGCCACAACTCTTTGTCAGGACTGATGTACCGAGGTATGTTCATAGATTCAGAAAGCTGATGGTGGAGGGGAAGAAGCTGTTCCTGAATCATTGAGTGTGGGTCTTCAGGCTCCTGTACCCCCTCCCTGATGGTAGTAATGAGAAGAGGACATGTCCTGAATGGTGAGGGTCCTTGGTGGTGGATGCCACCTCATTTGTGTGCTGCTTCGTGAAGGTATCTTCAATGGCGGAGAGGTTTGTACCCATGAAAGAGCTGGCTGAGTCTTCGGCCCTCTGCAGTTTCTTTCATTCTTGTACTTTGGGACCTCCATATCAGATCGTGATGCAACCAATCAGAAAGTCCCCACTGTACATCTGTAGTTCCTAAGAGACTCTAATCTCACACCTTTCAATGTAAACCTGAGCAACAACACTTCAATGTGCTGATAGGGATGTTCTAATCCTTAGAACTCAATACTGGTTTGTTTGATGAACTTCAATAAAAAAAATAAATTACAAGAAAAGAACTCAGTACTGAATTCACCAATTTCAGGCAGCCAGCCGTTGCAACTCAGACCTCCAGCTCTGTTCAGAGACACAAGAAGCCGCATAGGCTAAAATTAGGATAAACAAATGGTCCGCTGGAGTAACTCAGCAAGTCAAGCAGCATCAGTAGGGGATCACCTCTGTCACGGCTTCCACCTCTGCTGCAGGAAGTGGTCAGCAAGCTCTGGGGAGGCTGCAGAAGAGGTTCTCCAGGACGCTGTCTGGATTAGAGGGTGTTTGCTATGAGACGTTAGACAAAGTGGGGTGTTTGCTCTGGAATGCAAGAGGCTGAAGGGAGACCTGATAGAGGATTGAAATTTCCAAGTACGTTTATCATCAAAGTATGTATACCTTCCATCACCTTGAGATTCATCTCCTAACAGGCAGTCACGAATCAAAGAAACCCAAAATAACCCATTAAGAAAGACTGTCAAACACTCCACGTGCAGAGAGAGAAAAAAATCATGCAAGCAAGAACAGCAAGGAATAGCGTCCTGAACTGAACTGAAGCCCACAAAGAGAGTCTGGGACCCATAGTTCAGTGCAGAGCTGTGTGAAGGTCATGGAGCAGCAAGCTGAACTGGTCCATAACCACCCCACCTCAGGTCCTGACATTCTGACCTATCCAATCTGGCCTAGTGCCTAAATTGATATCCAAATATCATATTCAATCACCTCTATACTCTCTGGGGCCTGGACCCTGCCACCTCAGTTCGGCCTGTATCCCACCCAATTGGGCCCAGTGCTTAACTTGTCGTCCAGACATCGAGTTCAGTTATTTCAATACATAATTACATTATGTATTGATACATAAGATTACAAGAGGTATACCACTTTATCCCCAGATGAAGTGCAGGGGGATCTTGAAATCCAAATCCATACACAGATTGATTGGGTTCTGAAGAAACCATGTGGCTTGCTTGTATTGACTAATCGAAGAGTTCAAGCTCTGGTGAGCATGGAGTATTGTATTCAATTTTGGTATGTTA